>NC_056730.1:993519221-993554221 GCF_019279795.1 Protopterus annectens
TTTCAATAAGTCCGCAAGAGTTTGAGTTAGTCTAGCTTGTATATAAGAAGGGTGGGGGTGAAGGCTTGCCAAACTTTCTTACACACGTGAAGACACACCATGACAGTATGAGTAGAAGCAATGATTGTGACAACTAACATTGGTCGTATCAGTGTGTGAACTATTGCACTTGTAAAGTAATAGTAACAAGCTGATATCTTAGTATGTTGACACTTAGTGGTTGCTTTGTCAAGAGTACTGCAGATTGTTGGAAAGTTGCATAACTCAGTGTAAAGGGAAAATGTATGTTTCCTGCATTTTTAACAGCTTTCCATTATCTATTTGTGCAATCATTACAGTAGCACATATACAGACTAAGGGTGTGGAGGCTGAGTTAAACATAAGAGATGCACCCCCCTGCAAAAACAATTGTGTTGCTTTGTTTAGGTCTCTGTTTTTTGAATTTCAGATTTTGTTATTTCATCTAAGGGAGATGGCGTGCTTCTTTATACATGCAGCATGAGTAACATACCTGACAAGAAAATATCCTTCTGCAATCATCTACACAATATAATCTGACTTCCACTTGCGTCAAGACATGATCCTAAGCTACATCATCTTCTTTGTGGCGCACGTCAAAGCAAGTTTAAAAGTTCATTAGCCTACTCAAAGAAGAAGTAGCAGCTGTAAAATTGTCAAAAATTACATGGAAATCAGAATGACAGCTCATTTCTTTGTGTTCCAGGTGATATCAGCAAATGGAGGTGGAAGTCTTCATAAATTATGAGTAGGTAGAGTGAGGAATACCTATTTAAGTTTCATCTAGCTAAAATGAATAACAATTCAAAGTCAAAGGAAGGATAGACCTGACCAGCCATAAAAGTCTTGCAAATATACTATCATGGTTGAAAAGAGAAGGAATCTTTTACATAGTAGTTTTCTTTTTTTTTAAATTTTATTCTATTTTTTGTTACATATTTATTCAGATTGCACATTCTCTCTCTGATCTCTCATACACACAGTCTCTTCAGCTTTCATACATGCATTCACTCATTCTTTCTCTCTCCAATCTCTCATACACACTCTCTTCAGCTTTCATACATCTCTCTGAGCTCTCACACACAGTCACTTCTGCTTTCATAAATGCATTCACACACTCTTTCTCGCTTCGATCTCTCACACACAGACTCTTCAGCTTTCATACATCTTTCCGTTTTCTCACATACACAGTCACTTCAGCTTTCATACATGCATTCACTCACTCTTTCTCTCTCCAGTCTCTCACACACACACTCTATTCAGCTTCCATACATTTCTCCAATCTTTCATACAGTTACTTCTGCTTCCATACATGAATTCACTCCTTGTTTCTCTCTCCGATCTCTCACACACACTCTTCAGCTTTCATACATCTCCAATCTGTCACATACAGTCTCTTCAGCTTTCATACCTGCATTCACTTACTGTCTCTCTCAATTCAATTAATTCATTTCCAATCCACTCAGTGTGCCATTGAAAACTGTTCCATGTGCCATGCTTTCTAGCGGAAATATAAGTTTAAAATATTAGTATTCCAGTCAGGCTTTTAGTTGATGTATTTCAATATTAAAATCAAATCAATACAGTGCTTATGGTATGGTATGGTATGGTATGGTATAGGGTGCAGTATTAGTCAGGCCTGTTTTTAATAGTAACTCTCAAGCAACCAGAAACTACAGTTATCCGGCATCTACCAATCCCCATGGGTGCCAGTTAACTGAGAATTTACTGTACCATCCACAATGACTGTAATACATAATTGGCAGAACATGAATGCCTTATAGGCATTTGAAGTTATGGATCCATCTAATACTAGTAATTACATAAAAAAGGGAAACTGATACAAATAAACATGTGGGTGTACCTGATAAAGACCTAAGGACAAGGCAGTTCTTCTATTTAGAGAAAGCATGCTGAATATAATTATTAACCATGTTACACAAAGACAAAATACTTTATGATTTAGAAACCAAAAGCTTTAGTAATATAGCAGATAGTACATACAAGCTCAGGATTGAGTGGAATGAAATGAAAAATTCTGTTAAAGAACAAAAAGCAAGACTGTACTAAAATACTTTGCATGGATGGATAATTTGTACACTTTCGTTATATTTTGAGTGGCCAAAACTGCATTCATATTCATTTTTCATAACCAGTATTTGAAAATACTATTATTTGGGTGAGGAAAATTCTTACACAGAATGGCACTTACTTTCAAAAAAATAATATGTCTGGGATTTAACAGCTGATCTGATATTGTTAATCCTCATTCATTCCTTACGTATGGGTATCGGTTCCAAGCTCAGAACCGAGCCGGCCATTTTCCAAGCTCGCATAAGCTTCAAACTCTCGAGCTAAACTCTTATGCACAAATCCCCTCTCTCTGTTACCTCGGATTTCATTTGCCGCATTGCCATCCGGTCGTGTCAAGCTACTTCTCTTGAGCTGAGTACAGTCAATTGTTGTTTAATTGTTTACAAATTACTTTTCTGTCAGAAAAGTTAATATTTTATTGTCTCTTGCCCTATAGCATCTAGCATTCATAATTTCCTCAGGTTTTTTTTCTGTCCTTTACTTACCCTTTTTACCATGAGGTAATTTCTTCTTACCATCGTTGGTAATCCTTTCCCTTTCTCTTTCATACCTTCGGGTACTGTCTTGTACCATTGTTGGTACTTTTCTATTTGTTAATATGGCAGATAAAAAGAATAGTCCAGGGTTTAAGTGGTGTTCTGATTGTGGACACAAACTGCCTACTTCTGATACACACTCTTCATGTGTTTATTGTTTGGGAGCTTCCCATTTATCTGTTGAACCTCCTTGTACTATTTGTGAGATTTTTTTCTAATAGAACTTTGTTAGAAAGGAAAAACAAGCTGATACTGAAGGGACTTCTAAAATCTCCCTTTTCAGAGGCTATTTCTGGGTCAGAGGTCTAAACCCCTCCTAAACACCATAAGAAAATGAATGTTTCTACTAAGGCTAAATCCTTGCCTTTGTCCCCGGCTGGGGACTCACACTAACCAAAACCTAAAAAGGCTAAAATTTCAGATCTGGAGCTCTCTCAGTCAGCCCCAGTGCTTTCGGTGCCCAGACCTTCAGCACCGAGGCCATTGGCTCCATTGGTGATTTTGGCTCCGTCCTCTGCTGCAGCCTTCTACATATCAGCACTGAGGGGCTCCTCGGTTCAGACCATTACCACTGTATCGGCACCGACCTTTCAATCAGTGCAGACCTTGACAGCGTTGGCTCCGAAATCTTCCTCGGAACCGAGACCTTTATTGTTGACTCCAATTTTGTCAGTTCCAGCTTCGGCACCGACAGCCACTTTGGCACCAATCCCTGTGTCGATGCAGACAATGACATCAGCACCGATGACTTCTTCAGTGCAGACTACAGTAGTTCAGTCTTTCTCAGCACCATTGTCCTCGGTGCAGTCAGATGAGATGGGCACCGAGTCTGCCTGTTTTGTGGACAGGCCTGTTTCTCTTTCAATCTCTGTGATGTCCAGTAGAAGTATTTTTGAACATGATGTGTTGCATCTTGTGGACCAGGCATTCTTGGCCAGAGGTATTCCACCCCCCCCCCAGGAACTATCCTTCCTTGGGAGGTGATCATCCATCTCCAAAGACACCTTCTTATTCTCCTCCTTCATTGCCTTTGAAGTCCATGGATATAGTACAGTCTTCCCCTTCTGCAGTTCCCTTTATGGATCTCACTAAGGAACCACAGTTGCCTTCATGGCAGGAAAGTTTTGCTATGACCCAGGATATCAGCTGTAACACGCATAGCTTGCTGATCCACAGCCATCCAGGGACTCTGAGTCGACAGGCTGAGCCACTTAGGGGAGGAGTGCCCCCTGTCCTAGACATACACTCCTTTCCGGGTGGACCAGCCTTCCAACTGATGGAGAAGGCTTTTGTTGCTGCTGGTGATACCGGACTGTCTATACCTCCATCCTCCTCTGATACACTGGTTTCACAAGTTGCACCTAGCGGACACTGGGTGCAAGGGCCTCAGGACATATTCCCTCAGGAATACCCTTTTCCATTGTCTTCCTTATCTTCTCCCACTGAGGAGGTCCACCGAAAAAGTTCATGTAAGAGGAAGCACATGGACTCTACAGAGGAGTCCCTCACCGAAGGCACAGATTTCAATGAGGGGGAAGGATCCCCTTGGTCACCCTCAGAGATATCCTTTGGTGATATCCTTGAAATTCTGAAACAGAGAGGTGACTGGCAGCCCTCTAATCTGACCCCTGAGGAATCTGTGTTCCTGCAGGCTTTTCACACCCAGCCCTCTACCTCCTGGGTTACTCCACCTGCCGATGAACTTGTCAAGTTCATTGTGCAACATGCTTGGAAGGCTCCTGATACTGTTGAAGCTATTCCCTGAAGGCCAGATAAGATTTTGTCCCCTCCTGCTTCAGATCCCCATTGGTCCAAAGGTCTTCCTGTAGATGCTTTGGTGGTGGCGGCCACAACAAAAAAGGATGTGGCAGAAGAAGAAAGCCAGACTGTCCACCCACCTAACAGAGATTCCCGGGCCCTGGACAGAATAGGGAAGCACACCTTTGCTTCAGCGACCTTTGCTGTCAGGTCCCTGAATTATATGGCACATTTTACCAGGCTTCAAAGGGATCTGGTTTTTGAGCTCTCTGAAACCTTGGCTGGTGCAGTGTCTGATGAGGTCCATGACAAAGTGGCCTCTCAGGTGGCCACCATTGAGTCTATATCTAACTCCTCTATGCAATTGATATCTCATGCATCAGAAGGAGCAGCTAGAGCAGAGCAGCGGGTTCAGCTGCGGTCTTGAGACGACACTCCTGGATGCGCTTGTGCAACTTCGTGGAACCTTTTAAGTCTTCCTTTCTTAATGCCTCCATTGAGCCCTCCTCATTGTTTGGGCCGAAAGTT
Source organism: Protopterus annectens (assembly GCF_019279795.1). NCBI lineage: Eukaryota > Metazoa > Chordata > Ceratodontiformes > Protopteridae > Protopterus > Protopterus annectens. The sequence continues at coordinate 993,524,156 of NC_056730.1, forward strand.
AAAAGCACACTGGCTAGATGTGAACAAGGTGGCAAGACCCTTTCTGCCGTAGGTGTCTGTTATTCTTCCCCTCAATGTGCTTTCTCCCGAAACCCAAAGAGTGGGAAGATATGGTTCAAGAAATCTCAGGGTCCTTTCCGTGACACACAGGCTGAGTTCTCCCCCAGAGGCAGAGGGGGAAACTCACAGGGAAGATGCTCCTTTTGGGGCAGAGGGGGACCTCATAACCAGGGTTCCAGGGATTCTTTCTCTGGTCAATCCTACCAGCGCTACTGAAGAGAGGCCCAACTCCTTTCCTCTGGAGGTGGTTGGGAGACGTTTCTCCTTGCACCCTTCTGCCTGGCTAACCATCACCACAAATTCTTGGGTACAAAGGATCATAACCAGAGGTTATCATATCCCCTTCGATCTTTGTCTTGTCCCTTTAAAAAATATTTCAAACATTCCACCCAGTCAAAGGGAAGAAGCAGCACTAGAGATAGAAAAGCTGCTAAGAAAAAGAGTCATCCAACTAGTCCCTCCAGACCAGATAGGATCCGGATTCTACTCAAGACTATTTTTGGTGCCAAAGAAAACCGGGGACTGGAGACCAATTTTGGATCTCAGTGTATTGAACAAGTTTGTGAGAGTACAAAAATTCCGGATGGTCACTATATAGTCTTTTGGAAAAAGATGATTGGATGTTCTCTATAGATCTTCAAGATGCGTACTACCACATAAAGGTGGACAGGCCATCAAAAATATTTCTGTGCTTCTGTGCAGGAGACAGTCACTACCAGTTCAGAGTACTGCCCTTCAGACTCTCTACAGCCCCCGGAGTGTTCACAAAGTGCATGGCAGTTGTCACAGCTCACTTGCAACTTCAAGGATTCCAGGTGTTTCCATACCTAGAAGACTGGCTCATTTCCACCCCAACCAGACATCTACTGGAAAAAGCCCTGGCATACGCTCTCCTTGCTGCTTAAAGGCTAGGCATAACCATAAACTGGCAGAAATCCAATCTCTCCCCATCTCAGTCGACAGAATTCATAGGGGTTATCTTAGACACAAAAAAACTGCAGAGCTGCTATTCCAGAGCACATAATTTTAAGGATAAAGCAACAACTAATTCCAATCATTTTAAAGGAAAAATCCATAGCTCACTAGGTTCTACAGCTGTTGGGTTCCATGGCAGCCTCCATCACCATTGTTCCCCTGGCCAGGTTTCACATAAGGTTTCTACAATGGCTACTGCTCACCCAGTGGTATCCTTTTCAGCATCCTCTTTCAGCCATGATTCGAGTAACCCACAGGTGCAAACAGGATTTAAATTGGTGGATGACACACAATCTCTCACAATGGTCTCTCCCCTTTTCCCCCCCAGCAACCCAAGGCCACAGTGACCACAGACGCCTCCCTAAATGGGTGGGGGGTGGCTATGTCAGGGACAGACAGTCCAAGGCACTTGGTCCCAACTGGAGGCCCATCTGCATATAAATGTTCTAGAGCTGAGGGTGGTGCTTCTGGTGTTGCAAGCATTCCATCTATTGCTGCCGTCTGGGACAATTGTGATTCAATCAGACAACATGGCGGTGGTCTGGTATATCAACAAGCAAGGTGGAACCAAATCTTACCCCCTTTGTCGAGAGGCCATGAGGATATGGCAATGGGTGATGGCTACTAAACATTTTCTTCTAGCAACACACATTCCCGGGAGTTCCAACGTGATAGCAGACAAACTCAGCAGGTGCATTCTTCAACCTCACCCATGGTCCTTGAATCCCTTGATAGCGGTGGAGATCTTCCACCGCTGGGGTCATCCTTGCTGCGACCTCTTTGCATCCCTGACCAACTACAAATGCAGCAACTACTTCGCCCTGATTCCCCCTCTGGGACAGTCACCCAGGGACGCTCTAGTCCACGATTGGCCCTCGGGTCTTCTCGATGCATTTTCACCCCTTCTTCTCATTCCCCATTTTCTGAAGAAAGCCCGGCGGTTGAAGAGCAAAGTAATCCTCATAGCACCATATCAGCCACAACAGATTTGGTTCCCATTCCATTGGCCTCACCTACTAGATCGACCATGGATTCTCCATCCAATTCCAGAGTTGATCTCACACCCACAGAACCTGATTCATCCCAACATGAACAGCCTGAAGCTAATGGCTTGGCTACTCCAATTCCCTTGATTGCCAGGCAGAATGATCTTTCTTTACCAGTATGTGATATTCTCATTGCTTCTCATAAGTCTTCCACTAGAATTACTTATCTGAGCAAGTGGAAAAAATTTACCTGTTGGCTGAAAGATAAACAAGTAGATCCCTTTTCAGCAACAGTGTCGATAATACGAGACTATCTGGCCAACCTATTTCAATCGGGTCTATCGGCATCTACCATTAGAGTTCATTTGGCTGCAATTTCTAATTTCCATAAGGGTGTCCAAGATTCCTCTCTTATATCCCATAAATTGTTCAAGACCTTCATAAAATGTGTGAATCATCTGAAGCCACCTTTTAGAGAACCTATTCAACCATGGGATTTATCATTAGTTCTACAAGCTCTGACAATGGCACCTTTTGAACCAGCCTCTTCTTGCAACCTCAGGTATTTGTCATGGAAAATCTTGTTTCTGGTCACTATTACTTCTGCCAGACGTATTTCTGAACTTCAAGCTTTATGTATCAAGACTCCATACTTGATTTTTCATAGAGATAGAGTGTGTCTGAGAACTAATCCATCATTTCTGCCTAAAGTGATCTCTGAAATGTCCATTAATCAAGCCATTGAATTGCCAGTTTTCTTTCCCAACCATTCAAACAGAGGAAAGTATTGCCTACATACCCTAGATAGACACAGGCAAATCCATTTTTACTTAAACAGGACTAAACCCTTTTGTAAATCTGACCAGTTATTTTTGGCCTTTTCTGGATTACATTAGGATTGGCTGTTGCTAAGGTCACATTAGCTAGATGGTTGAAGGACTGTGTGACCTTTATTTACACACAACATAATATGTCATTGCCTACTACCATGAAAGCTCATTCAACAAGGTCGGTGACAACTTCTGCTGCCTTTCATGCCAGAGCTTCTTTACATGACATCTGTGCAGCTGCAAGTTGGGCTACACCTCATACCTTCATCAATCATTACAAATTGGATTTGGCCTCCAGGGGAAGAGCATCTTTTGGTTCTGTGGTGCTGAAGAAAGTCCTTCCATGACAGCCTCCCAGGAATAGAGGTAGCTGGGGACTCTGTCCCATACTTAAGGAATGAATGAGGATTAGCAATATCATATAAAGAAGTTATGTCTTACCATAACGTTCCATCTGTACTGTTGATCCTCGTTCAGTCATTACAACCCTCCCTCCTTCCCCCTCCTGTGGTTTCTAGTGGATCTCACCATCCAGTTATCTTAGGTTATTTGACTAGAGGTAGCCTCTACCTTCTTTAACTTGCAAACTCAATCTGAGGTAACAGGGAGAGGGGAATTGTGGGTAAAAGTTTAGCTTGAGAGTTTGAAGTTGACGCGAGCTTGGAAAATGGCCATCTCAGTTCCGAGCTCGGAACCGATACCCATACGTAATGACTGAACGAGGATCAACAATACAGATGGAACATTATGGTAAGACATAACTTCTTTTTTTTGCTTCATGGTAGGTCATTTTGTATGATGAGAGACTACTCACAGAATGTCAATGATTCAAAAACAGACTGAGCTTGAGTGCAGAAACCAGGGACACTCTACAGCCTACAAAATAGGTTAAACAATATGGTGGAGTTATTCAGAAATGTAAATAGGGTTACCACCTGTCCCTGTTGCAGAGGGGCAGTCTATCTTTAGGCAGTTGTGTCCTGTGGGGGAAAAAAGGCAAATGCTCAAAAATTTTAGGGAAAGAGATATTTCCAAGGTTTTATTTAATAGTTGCATAAAATAGCTATTTTATATCTGAAACACACAGATGTTATAAGAAATAGAACTAGCAACTTAAATGCTGGAAGAGTAAAGTTTTATTTTAGCAAAAAAGTGAAGTTCTATCCTTTTCACTGGCCATGGGTACATTTTGCTCTGTAAAATCTCACATTTTTGCAAAGAATGTCCCAATTTCTGTATTTAAAAAGGTGGCAACCCTAAATGTATATATTTTGCTCGAAAACACACTTACTCTAGAGAATTTGAATGCAGCTAAAATGTGGAGTCATGGAAGACAAACTGCAAAAAGATGAACTGGGCAGCTGTTGCACTACTAAATATGCACATATGGAAGAGGCTACCACTGCAGCTAGTCATGAAGCTGCACAATGTCACCTTCAGCAGTGCAGAGTCATCCACCCATGCCTAAGATATTATGCCCTCCATGACACTGAGCTTGTGGACTGCCATTGTGTGGGCAAAGGCATCATACACAAACAGGTTGGGATGTATAGTCTTCTAATTTATGCCCATGGAGTGTGTAGGTTACCAATCTTTGTGGGCAACAAGGTATCTGTAGCTTTGATAATATTAACTATAGGTTTGCGATGGAGGGAACAGTGGGTGTATTGCAGGTGTAAGCCTCAAGGGTAATCCATGGTAATCAAACAATTCCTACATGGCGTACTACATAACCTTTAGCCATATGTCTATTACTCCAAACTGGTGTCAGCATGGATGTGTTTTTCTATCCATACAGTAAGATAAACTGAAGGCACATAAAACATACCCTAATAAGACCAGAACTAATTCAGTAATACCAAGTATGATTGAAAAAGGTACCAGGAACAGGTTACTTGGTAAGGTAGGAAGTGGATTGTATAGGAATACAACAATAGTCATTCAGGACCTACATGTGTACTGCATAAGGTTCCACAGTGTATTCTGTTAACATCACAATGCTATCTATTCTCACACCCAGTCCTTCAGTGATAAACACACAATCCATATGACAAATTGAATGCACTGACTTGCAAAAACCTCTTGCTGAAATACCACATAACATGTTCCGTGTGTTGTACTTAATAACAGCTCCATCACACCCCTACTCCCAAAAACATTACACATATCAGGATTGTAGCAACCTCTGTTGAAATTTACAAACTGTACATGCACTCAAACAATTCTCAAATCATTACATAGTAAAGATAACAATCTCTCTCACACCGTGACAGCATGCTGTACCTTTAAGCAGCAACATAAACAATATATATGAATCCATAGTGTCAAGGAGATCTTAAGCCACCACAAGCAGACAACAGTAACAAATATCAGCAAATCAGCAGCACACTTGCTTTTCCAAAGCAGATGCAACGTTGAAGTCCTGCTTTATAAGATTTTCACTATCTCAGTTTGTTGTTCCTCTGTGATCTTCCATTGCATTATGAGGCCCATGGTGGCAGTGGGAGCTTATATCATGCAATTTCAAAGCTTCTTGTGTGTCAGTCATGCTAATAATGCAGAAACGAATAAGTTGTGCCTGAATTTAAAGTTTTTTTTCTGAGGCCCACTCGTTTTCCTTGTGTGCATGGGCAGGTCAATGTCTCCTGCAGGGATCTGGAGACATCTAGTATAGCTTTGTAACTTTTAGAGGTACTTTTAAACAGAACTGCTATCACAATTAGCCATTTAGCCATGAAACTAGTATCCAATGTCCAAGACTGTGTACACTCCACAATACCATCATGCCACAACATCCATATGTGAGTGTACAATGGTAACATTGTGATTTGTCTGCTACCTAGCTGCACAATTTTGTGCATCAAATGCCTACAAACTCAAACTGAGTGACCGGAAGAGTGCTACCATAATTGTCTAGAGTGTGATCTGGCGATTGGCCCAGGCTTCCCAGGACACTGATACTGACAGTAGGACGAGTTGGAGCAGCAAGAAGAGTAAAACCTTCCTCTGCATGCATGCTACATAGAGACCCTAGGAATGATAACTGAGGACTCCTATGAGGACAGCTAGAATAAAGTAGATACATGGCACAGTCTTGCAAAGGTGGTGTCAGGTACCGCTGCTTTACTCCACTCTGGTGACCAGAGCTGAAACCACTACAGGGACTGATGAAAGAGCCATCCTGACCTTCATAGCCAGTGGGAAGTAGTCAGAGTAATGGTCTGAGGTTATAGTTATCTATCCTTTAATTTGTCTTGTAAGTTATGCATACTTATATTTGACTTCTAATTTAGGATTTCTTTATTTGTTGTCAATCTCTTTCAGCTCGGAAAGAAACTTTGTCGAACTCCTTTTTCCAGAGGAGAATGGAATGGATCTCCAGATGTAGGGGTGCATGTGATATTCTGACATTCTTGGTAGTATTCATTAATACAACTGCCACCCATAATGGTATCACTTAGGTAAATCACTGAATCTTGTCTATTACCAGTGGAAGTAACCATACATAGCATGTGCAGATATGCATTGTTTGTAATTATCAAGTTAAGTTAGTAGTGACAGATGTGCAGGCATAACAGCTTTATGCTATAACATGATAATATCTGTTTGACAAGAAAACACAGCATTGACCTTACAGCCACTGGTGTTTACACACCCAGAAGCAGAACACATATCAAATACATAGGTTACAAAGGCATTTGCTCCTACTGACATGGGTCCATCTGCGCTACTGCTATCAGTTTGTTTATCAGTGGCTGACCAGTGTTCTATGCAGCACTTGTGCGCACTATGTAAGTCAAGGTATACATTTTTTTTGTGTGTGTGTGTGTGGGGGGGGGGGGGGTGAGTGCATAATGTGATTTTTTTTTTTTTTTTTTATGGTGGGGTAGCAGTTTAAGTTTGTTTTGCTGGGTACCCATAATGATTGCTAAATGTGATTCCATTCACAACATTTTTAGTTTATTTATTTAACTTTATTACTAAAAGAGGCATAAAGCTAATATTATGTGCAATGAATATGAATACAATACAGTTAAAAAAAAAGTTAAAGGCAATAGCATGCACGAGTCATATATACAGTATGCTAAGCAATGTAAATTAAGCTGATGTAGTGAGATAATGGTACAACACAGTTAAATGAAACATGAGCTAATAATATGTGCAATGAATATGAGTTCAAACAGTTAAAAAGAAAGCTATAGATAATAACTTGTGCAAGCCATGCATACTGAATGCAGTCCAATGCAGACTGGTATGACAAAGTGAGACTATATACATATTTAACTTTGAGGAACTTATAGGAGACAGAGAGGAATCGATGCAGTAGTGTTGCTGAAAGCAGAGGTGCTGCCTACATAGAGAAAATTAGGCTCATCAAAATGTGTGTGTTATGTCTGGTGTGTTGGTATTTTCATTTGTTTTGCCATTGTAGAAACAGCTTGAGTTGTTGGACTCTGGGTAGCTAGACATGTCTGTGAGCAGCTACAGTCAGAGATTTGCAGTTTGGTTGTAGGTACTTAGAGTGTTATACCTGATTTGGATTAGCTCCTGAGATTACAGTTTGGGGTGGGGATCATAAGCTTCTCAGAGACTAGTGATGAGGTGTCTCAGTGAAGAAGTCTGAAGTACAGCAAGCCCAGTAAGAGGTTATACCTACCTTGTACTGGTAGCCTTGGCTTTTGATAGATTAAGTCAGTGATGCTCATGTTGTAGAAAGCTGGTGTTGATGCTGCATACCTTATTTGATAGGGTATGTAGGGTTGTTATGTTCTGATCAAGGCATTTCCAAATAATGGTTACCCATATTGGAGCTGTCATAGTAGAATGCTTGTCCCAAAGGCTGTCCAGATTGCTAGAGTGAGAGGGGAGAGAGAGAGAGAGAGAGAGAGAGAGAGAGAAAGAGACAGAGAGAGCAATAGCGAGATTTTATGTACTAGGAAAGGAGGTAGTTAAATTCAGACTTAATTTTTTGCAATGTGGCCTTGAAAGTTAAGTGATTGATCAAACTTGATATCAAGATGTCTAAATGTTGAGGTTGTTTCTACCCTTTGTATAATTGATATAATGTTGAGTGTGGTAGGCATTTTGCCAGTATTTTTTTGTCCAAAAGAGCATGGCCTTTTTTCAGAATTTTTTTTTTGTGATAAGCCAGTTGTTTATTTGCAGAAGGTCTGACTGGTGCTGTTTTTGGATGTCTTGGTGTCCTGAGCTAGGTCTCTAGAAGTCCATGTCATCTACATGTAGGAGGAGTGGTAAGTAGGGTATGTATACAGTTAGATTATTTATGAAGACTAAGGACAGCATGGGGTAGGTATGGGTTCTAATGGAACTGCTGAATGGAGGCAGGTAGTCTAAGAAATGGCAATGCCAATTTTCACTCCCTGAAGGACCTGTTAATGAGGTTGTTATTGAACCTTTCAGTCTTTGTGGGCTGATGACAATGTCTATAAGGTGTGTTAATAGAATAGAGTGATTAACCATGTCAAATGCTCTAGTTAAATCAATGAAAATGACTCAGGTTAGGTTGCCTCTGTCCATGCTGGTAAAGATTTGCTCAGTTAATTTCCATCATGCAGTTATGGCACTCCTACCTGTCCAAAAACCCATGTTGTCTGTTGTGCGCTGGTTATAGATTAGCTTTTTCCAGGATTAGGGATTGTGCAGAATTGGGCAATGTAGGATGGTTTAGTTTCTTTTGGGGCTGGTGCAACAAGGGATAATTTCCAAACTAAGGGCATGGTGTTGACTATGAGACAAAAATTATAAATGTGGACCAGTGGTATAGCTTAGTGTTCCCTGCAGAGGTATAGAAACCATGGGCACAGATTGTCAGAGCTGTTAACTGAGTCAAGAGAGATTTATTCTAGTAAGGGTGTGATTTGTTTGGTAGTAATTCAGCTGAAGAATAATGGCAGAAGGTGTTCTGGAAATTATGGCCAGACTGGAAGTTAGGGTGTGTGGTGAATGGTAGTGGTGAATGGTAATATAGGTAGGTAAGAAAAGTGTTTGAAAAAGTCAGAAGGTGTGAAGTTGTTGCTCTGACATGTTATGTAGCTCTATATGGAGGGATTTTTGGTGGTGTTCTGCTTCTGGGGGTATTCACCTTTTGCAAGAACTTTTTTTTTGGTGAATGGAGTAGAAGGGTCTGTCTTGTTTTCAGTTACCTGGCTTTGTGCCTGCAAATTGCTTGTTTACTTGTGTTGTGTAGGAAGGCATAATGCTCTCTATCTGAAGATTTAGAATTTGTTTTCCAGTTTCACTACTGTAGTAGTCTTGTAAATTCTTTAGGGAGACTTTCTGTATTATTGTGTTGAATTGTTTTGTAATTATGAGGATGTTACAGTTTTGGAGGTAGAAGAATAGACTGGTTAGTTAAATTACAGCAGGCTTAGTGTCAGTCAGAGTAAATATTGCTATTTAATCTACAGAGTGGTGAAATAAAGAGCTTAAATTGATTTACAGATTGAAGCAGGTTATGATAAGTAAGACATTCTGATAAGTCTTCAGACGTTGATCTGAGAAAGTTTAGGGAGAAGTCACCAAGAATAATGATGATGTGTTTGTTTGATGAGACTGGCACAACAAAAAATTGTAGAATTAGTGTTTGGAATTGCTGTAAAGGGAGGGGGGGTGGGATAGGTTGCTGAAATGTACAGGTGATTGGAGGAATGTGAAGGCAGTTTTGTGAGAATACAGTTGGTGAGAGGTCCGTTAGCTGGTTTGATAATGGATTTGTGTAGCAGCATTGTACCTCCACCTTGACTTGTACTTGGGCAGATACTGAATATACACTTGTGTCTCAGGAAGGAGTGTATGTGGTGGCAGTCAGTTTTCAACTAAAATTCAATAATGGTGAGTAAGTCAGGAGAGCGAATACTGACAAAAGCATTCATTTGACCCAACTAGTTTGCTATACTGTTGGTGATGATTAATGTACAGGAGAGATTGTTGTGGGTCTGTAGGGGTATGGAGTTTGGGGCAGGATTGTAGTTGATTGTGTTAGGACCTGGCTGAGTGGCAGGCATAGTTAGCATGGTTGGTATAGATAGGTAAAGCTCTGAACAATATAGCACAAATGCAAACAGTGTAAAATATGAATATGGCTGAAAGGGTGTATTTGCTGTTTGTTTTGAGGGAGGTGGGAGAGAGAGGTGCTGTCGCAGATGTTTCTTTCACTGTTGCCATTTATTGTTAATTTTACAGTAGCAGTTAAAATGATGTATAGGGAAGAAGCAATTTATTGAATTGCTTTGTGATCTCTGTGAACTGTGGGTTTATGTAAGCTGGTTGAGATGGATTTGTTTTATAAGGCAGTTGCAGAGGTACAGCTTTGGTCTTTATTATCCTTCTTTAGTAATGTTAGATGGCTAACCATCTGTCTCTTTTAGGAGGTGGGTCAATGTCTTGATTAATGGAGCAGTGTGCATAAGTTGGAGAGATCACATGTGGCTGTGGAACTGGGAGAGAGGGTGTAGTGAAGAAGCTACAGTAACTCTTGCTTTTAGTAGGAAACAGTCAGTCTGCACGTACACAGAGGTGATCAGTCAGACAGCAATGATTGCTAGAATAAGCTAAGAAATCTAGTTAAAAATATTTTCATGTTCAAATAAAATTTTTCTTTATGTAGTATCAAGATATGTTGAACTTACAGTACCAGAACTAGCATGAGAAACTGAACAGTCAGACAGAGAAGTAAAATCATAGAGACAAATGAAAGTTCATCCCTAGTTATTAGTTCCACAAAAGCACTGTTAGCTAAATAACACACAGCTTGAGCTGCTCACTTGTCATTATTTTACTAAGTTGAGCTATACTCTGCCACCCATTACATCTGTGGTGTTGTGATTTACATGGGATGGACCTGTTTCTTTAATGTATAGGTATCACTGCTACAGTGAATGGAGACTTACAATAGATTTAGTAGCTCTTCCTTGACTGCCTAGGAAACTGCTGCTCTTGCAGCTTACATTGGATGAAGTTGTTTCCAGGTGTCATATACAGTGAATAGAGTCCTGCACCCGGTTTATCAGCCACAAGACAGAGAACACCCTCTTGTACAGACATAAAAAGTGGAGATACTTTCTGTTATGAAGAAGGGTGAGGTGAGTGGAAAGGAAGAAAAACAGAAGGACTATAGTATTAGTAGTGAGTACTTAGAGCAAACAGTAAAACCCTGCCACCACTGAAATGTTTCATTTTTTCAAAGCTTCAGTATGACATATGTCACTGTTGGTCATACTGTTCTCATGCATACCCTTGATTAGATTGCTATACATAATATGATCTTGTTTTGTGTGTTGCCAGGTACAGGGTGTTAATAGGGGGTTCACAGACACACAGAAGCTATGACGTTTTACACTCAAGAACACCGTGGCATCATGCAGTTCATATATCATACATACCCACACACACAATCAAGGTAGTGGGATCTGTGACACTGCCACATATACTTGCACAGCCAACTGTAGGGCCATGGGATGATGCAGGTAGACATTAGTTTTTCTGATGTGTCTTAGTAAAACATTTAATGCTTGTTTATTATACAGCTATGTACTTCTCTGACAGGTCATATGTAATTTACCTATAAGTAATGCTTGATTTTTCTCATCCTTTCTGTCTCTGTCACTATAAATCATTTAATTTTTTTTTATTTGGTGCTTGCTGTATTATTTCTCTCTATTTTATTCATTCCTCACAACATCTGCCATGGGTGTGACATTGGCATAGCTCAAGTACGTAATCTCTGCCTACTTCCATCAAAACTCAACCAGGCTCTACCTTCCCTTCAGGTGGGGAGGGGCTGATTCCCTCATCTTTGGCCTCTGGCAGTCACTCTCTGCAGTTGAGTGCTATTGTTATGTCTCGTAACACTGCAAGTGATATACAATATGTCACACAGTTGCAGTTGGTAGACGAGCAGCTGGAAGCCTGCATCAGCTGTCTTTAAAGAGTCATTGTGCATCTTACAAAGTGGCACAACTACCTGGCACTGCCTTCATCACTAGTCAAGGCCCAGTGGGTATGGTGATTAGAGTGCTGACTGACCCTTCTCTTTCTCTGTCTGGGTCTAACCCAGCATTGTGGAGAAATGAGGAATATACTCACACTATCCTCCATCCTAGTCTTCTTTATGTGTATCATGCTTTCCACCCTCCCTACCTACCTTGCTTTTTGGCTAATCCTAACTATCATCAATGCCTAACCAAGTATGTCAGCACCTTCCCTGTCAGTCTTTATGTGTTACATTTGTTTTTGTGCCCCTGCTTCTGACCTACTCTTTGTTTCTATCCTTTGTCATACTCTTATATCCTTCTCCATCTTTGTGTCTGGAAAAAAGTCAGGTGCCTGTCCCAGAAAAGAAATTCTACCCTTCACCCCCTCCCATTTTTAATTTCCCCAATTTCCTTGTGTGATTTTCACTGCTTGATGCACCCTTATTCCTACTTTCCTACACACCTATTACCCCGACTTTTAAAGGTAAACCTGAAGGCTCTTTAGTTGTCATAAATAGATATAAAAACATTGGAATAGATACTTTATTGTGGCATCCATTCTTTTTCATAGCATCACTATGCAGTGCATGCACTTAGTACCTGCTACTTTCTCATCAGTTCTCTTTAAATCAGTAATGGCAATGATTGTAGGAAGTTCTCTCACTCTCCACTGTGGCTATTATTTCCACTGGTGGGTTTTCTGATAAGTGGTAATGTGGGCTGCAAAATTTCATATAGTTAAACGATAATTGGCTTGGAACCAGATTGTTCTATAAGACATAACCCTGTACCCTCATTATTGTTGCAATAGGCATGTTTCTGAATCCCAGCCAATGTCTTCACAACTACCATATTATTCCTTCTTGTAAATCTTCTTTTCCATCTTCTTTTAGGATGATCTGTCATCTTTCTATACACATAATGACAACTGAAACAACAATTAACTTTACTATGACTGGAGTAAAATATCGCTGATTAATTTGTCATTGCAGACTTCACAATCATTTTTATTATATTGGCCTGTACAATATACTGTAAACCAAGGATATAGTGTACCAAGGGTACCTCTTGGTAATGGCTACTCAGCTGCAGCCCCTCCACTTAAAAAGTTAATAAATTATGTTAATTTAAAATCAGAAAGTTGGCTCTTAATTAAATATGCTCACAGTTCTGAGGAGATCAAAGTAAAAAAAAAAGTGACTAAATCTACTTGGAATGTAAACTAGCCTAGCATCAAACCAGTGGATCTACTTTCAAAGCTCAAACTTTCAAAAATTTGAACTTCATATGGTCAGGACCATAGCATCAAAGTTTTGAAAGTTTGAAACTCCAATAAAAAAAAAAATAAAAACATTTTTTTTATGATACATCCACAACACCCCCTGCTAATTAATTATACCAACTCCAAGACTGCTCTACAATGAAGAGAACAGTACATTTCCCATACAATGCTGTATATTAATTTCCATTTAAACCGTTCAGTGTTTCAAATCTTCAATGTTATGGTCTTGACCATATGAAGTTCCAAGTTTGGAAACTTCGAGCTTCCAAGGTAGAACCCAGACCAACACAGGCTTACTCCACCAATCAGAGCCACTCTTGAGGACATCAAAAACATAACTCAGGGTATTGCACCAGGCTGCTTCATGAAGCAGCGATCAGCTCTGCTTATTGGCTTAGGATGCCTCAGGTGACTGAGAGAGCTTGACAGAAAGTAAATGAAAGAGGTAAAGTACCTGTAGATAGATATAGAGATAGATGGATATTTTTACAACCAATTGCCTGCTACTGCCAGCATCATGTAGGAAGTTAACTACTTTAATTAAGCATGCGTATATATGTGTGTGTGTGTGTGTGTGTGTGTGTGTGTGTGTGTGTGTGTGTGTGTGTGTGTGTAAATTCAGATGACTGAGTTTCAGATTTAACAGCCTTAAGGAAAACATGCTAATGCATCGTCTGTTATTCTAGCAAATTGTGTAAGAATATAATGGCAATATCTGTCTGTGATTTTGGTCCTGTGTGGCCCACTGTTTTTTCAGCTTTCTTTCTCATTCTTCAGCTAAGGTGTTGAGATATATGGATGAGGGAAGCAGTTAAACTGGATGGCACACTGCATTCTAATATTAATAAACTGAGGAGAAAAATTCCTCATAGCAGTTACTTATATATTTAAACACCTGAGGTATAATTGATGTTTACATGTGTGTGTGTGTGTGTGTGTGTGTGTGTGTGTGTGTGTGTGCATGTGTGGGCGTGTGTGTGTGTGTGTGTGTGTGTGTGTGTGTGTGTGTGTGTGTGTGTGTGTGTGTGTGTGTGTGTGTGTGCGTGTGCAGATGTTATTGATTTTGTAGAATATCCCTGATTTTTTCATCATATTTTGATCTGCTCTAAGTAATGTTTGTGGTTTATCAGTCAAATCAACAAGGATTGTAGCCTGTGAGTAATGGATGGTGCAGTGGTGCAGCAATAGCATTGTCACCTCACAGCAAGAGATTCTTCAGTTCAGTTACAGGCTGGGGTGTCTTCTGTGCAGAGTCTGCATGTCCTCCCTTTGTTTGTGTGGGTTTTCCCACTGGGGGCTCCGGTTTTCTCCCACGATACAAAGACATGTAAATGGAAAGTTTCTCCCTAGGCCGCCAGTGAAAATTGGCTTTCTTCCAAGTCAGACTTTCCTGGTAAACAAATGTTAAATAAAATAATAAATAATGATGACAAACATTTGAGTTTCATACTTAATAGCCTTTAAAATGCATGCTAATTCAAAGTCTCTTATCTTTGCACAATGTAAGTATATAAAGGCAATAGCTATCCCTGATTTTGGTCCTTTGTCCACCATTATTTTGCATTTTTCTTTGTCTTTTGAGATCAGAGATTGAGATGTTTGTGGGATGGGAGATTCTGAACTCTATTCTGACAGCAGTAAGCTGAAAAGCTAAATTCCTATGCAACTAATAGTTGGAAGTTAACTATATTTTCACTTTCCATCAAAAATGTGACCTCTGGACATTTTCCTGTGGTGGTTTGGGCAGGATGTGTGTGATAATCAGCAGCTGATGGCAGTGTCAGATTGAGTAACATTTCCACCTAACAGTGCTTGGTTCTCTGTTGTTTTGTCTGTTTACATCTGTGTGGAATCTGCATGTGCTCCCTGTCACTGTGGATTTTATTTATGTGCTATGTTTTTTCTCTTCAGCTGTATTTGTCTCTAGCCATTTGCACTTTTACTTTTGTCTCAGTCTAACACCAGAGGGATAAACAGAAAACTATATGTTTGAAGGGGCAGGAAGGGAAGCACTTTTTTCCAGACATGATTTTATATCCTTGAATTTGTCCTATCAGTTTTTGGGGGAGCTACTGTTTTGTTAGCCTTGAACATTTAGCTTTAGACACATTATTTTCCTTGAAAGAAAAAATAATTAATTCATTTTTTTTTGTTCAGGCATCATTAAATCAACAAATTGCAAAAAAAAAAAAAAAAAAAGTTATAAGATGCACATAAGAACATTTAAAACCCCCATGATATCAAGTGAACTAGACTCGTAGACTCCTAGACTCCTAGCTTAATTCACTTACATACTCCAGTTTTAGTAAAGTAGACTCGGTCAGTTAGGGTGCATTAAAAGTATGCTGGAAGCTTAAAACATAAAACAATATTTGAAAAACAAGAAATAAGTAATACACATGGTCAGTTAGGGTATGTTGAAATCATGCTGAAAACGTAAAAAGTAAAACATTGTCTGGAAAAAAAATATATATATATATATGTGTGTGTGTGTGTGTGTGTGTGTGTGTGTGTGTGTGTGTGTGTGTGTGTGTGTGTGTGTGTGTGTGTGTTTATGTGTATAAAATAAATGGTGCAGGGCCAGGATGAGGGGAAACAGGAGAAAGGCATGGAGAAGTGTCAGGAGGGACTAGTGTGCCAGAAAATAGCCCTTGTAGTCCTTTGTCTAAGACTCTAAAGCTCCATTTCACATAAGGCTGGCCTTGTAAATTGCAAGTCAAATATCTTAGGTGTGTGTATATATCTATATCCATATCTATTATCCGGATCTATATATTTATATCTATATCTCTATCTAATCTATATATCTATATCTGTCTATATATATCTGTATATATAAAAAAAAAAAAAAAATATATATATATATATATATATATATATATATATATATATTTATATATACATACATACAGAGAGAGGGTGTAAAGTGACTATAATGACTGGGTGCATACTGAGGCAGCCAGTGGATGAAAATAAATGACTGCATCTGTTGTTTTGATCGCTGACCTGCTGTAATAGAACTACATCCCGTTTTAGTTTGCCCCACCCATTCAGTTACTTGCTGCAGCCCCCCACCTTGCTGTTAAGTCTCCAATCATCACTACAGTTTACATACTTTGCTCATGGAAATCCAGTAATTTTAACATTTTCTTCATTCAATGCAGAATGTAGTAGCATTTAAGTATTGATTCTGAAGCATCTATCAATAGAAATTAATTATTCTGTCTAGAAAGGTCTGACTTATTTATGGAGATGTGTATGAAGAGATTCAAAATTAAGGCAGATGGATAATGATAAATTCATGTGCTAATTCTGTTTTTAGCTAAATATTTTTTTCTTATATTTTGAAAAAGAAGAAAGTGATACTGATTTTTCTCTGATGGGTTCATTCTATCAATATGTCCAAAAAGGCATTGTTTCTTATCTTTAGACTCTTACCGAGAATGCATTACTGAGTGATAAAAATGTAACAATAAAAGAGATGCATTCACAAATGCTGAGATTCTGGGAATTTGTGTTGTAGCTGAGTACAATGGAGCATTTGAGAATATGGGATGCCCTTTAGTATACAAAAAATCCAATTTACATGTTATTCTTATGTAGTATATCAACTTTTGACTCAAACACACTGGAAACAAAGAGTAATGTTGCATTCATCTTTTCAGCATTTTGATTTACAGCAATACATATATACAATAAAGAGTGACATTTTAGATGTGCACTTTATTTAGCTATCCCTTTTGTCAATGTTAGTTATGTCTGCCACACACAAGAAAAAAAAAAGTAGAAAAAAAAAAGAAACAAATTATAGAGAGAAATATTATAGTGTGACCTTTCTATTTGTAACCAACAGAAATTCCTTCTTATAAGTAATATTTAAAAGGAACTCCCATGGCTGAGGCAGAAAATGTTGCAAACCACTAAGTAACAAAATGAAATATAAACTAAAATTTATTTTGATACCTGTTGATAAAGAATGCAACTCTATTACTCTTTTCTTTTTTATGTGCTGTTAGTCATCTAAATTTTCCTTTTCTTTTCTTTTTTCAATGACCGCAGAATGAAAACTAGGTATTTCTTTAACCTACATACCTGATGATGCCTGTACTGAGTCATGTCCCTATGGTATTGTAATGGGCTATCTTGTAATTAAATGCTATTAACTTCCAAAGTTGTTACCCACCCCAGTGACAGAGA
Organism: Protopterus annectens; assembly: GCF_019279795.1. Taxonomy (NCBI): domain Eukaryota; kingdom Metazoa; phylum Chordata; order Ceratodontiformes; family Protopteridae; genus Protopterus; species Protopterus annectens. Next base: position 993,541,479 of record NC_056730.1, read on the forward strand.
TAGATAAAGCTCTGACTTTAGCTGGGTGAAAAAGTTCAGTTAAATACTTGTATGGAGAATGGCAAGGGGTGAGTGCACCTGGATGCACCTTGTGATTGGTCACTTGAGGATAAACCTGGATGCACCTTGTGATTGGTCACTGCCTGATGTGGATGGGGGAGTGCACCTGGATGTACCTTTTGATTAGTCACCAGTGGATGTGTAAGGGTTTTTGGCCTTAGGGGCAGGGTTATGGGTAACTTTTCACTGAGGTTGTAAGATATACTGGGAAGCCCTCTGTACACCATTCCTTCTGATTGGACATGGTAGGCAGGGGGCAGGAAATTCAGAACAAAAGAAACAGTCCTCAGAGGCAGTGTGAACACTGTGCAAGGGTGTCCTTTTTCACCTCACCTACCCTAAATGTCTATCAAACATAGTTTGTGAAAGGCTATTTAGGTTTGATAAGTCAGGTAAAGAAGGAGAGAACCCTAGGAACAGCTGTTGTTCAGCTGTAAAGAGCCAATATGACAGAACCACAAAAAAAAAAAAAAAAAAAAAAAGTCCAAGGTTATAATCACTTCAGATTTTGCATTTCTAATTTCAGCACTTCAAAACTAGATAACCACAGTCAATTCCACTTTTAAGACTCCTGTTGTATCCATTATTGCTACTTATTTCACAGCAGCCTCTGTTGTTAATATAAAGGACTTCTAAAATATTATATTAACACTGTAAGCATATCAATGGATGGCATTCATTAATGAGTAGTGCACAAAGCAGTGTTAATTAATACCCATGCAAAGGTTGCAGGTATTTAAAGACTACCCATAATGATTGCCTTCATAGCCATGAACTGCTGCATGAAGTTTATTCTTAACTATTAGTGCAGTAATACAAAGTCAATATTCGGTGCATGTGTTCTTAGTCATGACCAACCCCACAAAGTGCTTCATGCTTATCAAATGATAAATAGAAATCAGTATAAACCGAGATTACATATTCCTCATTCTGAAGGAGGTACGGGCCTCCTTGAAACTGAATACATGTATAGATCTGCAGTCATGTGACTGCATACATATCTGCTGACCTCACCAGATGCAAACATAGTGAAAGTTTTAAACATGAGAGGAAGTCTAAGATGACTTCCCTGCTTAGTTTAATAAAAGCATATCTGTGTCAAGTGGGAGTGAAAATTAAACCAGAGGTAGACAAAAATTAGGCAGCAATTGAACATGCTAAATAATAAAAGAAGCAGAAAAAAATAGATTAAGGAGAAGGATCAGATGAGAAGGAAAGAAACATGGAAAAGGCACAGGTATTCTGGCTAGTACAGAGATCACCTTTTCTGAGAGTAGATTGAGAATAAAAAATTGCAGAATCACGTATACAGCATTTACCAGTTGAGAGCAGTATCAAATATCACCCGGCTTTCATGTTTCCTTTGTAGTCTGTTATTTCACAGCTTCAGTGGCCCTGGTCCTGTATGTTTTCTTCTGAAGTCACCTTTATCTCTGCATTTGTTGTACTACAAAAGACTTTTTTTTTCTGTTTTTTTCTCTCTTCATTGGCCTGGAAGACATTTTTGAAGTCTCACCATGATATAGGGGAAGATGTCGTAATATGTCTTTCTAATTTATTTTCTGTACTTCACATTCTGTAGCCTTGCTGCTAAGTATCACTTTTTGTGGAATACTTCACACTGCTCAATACTTCCACAGCTTAGAGAGAGAGAGAGAGACAGAGGAAAGGAATTTTGCACTGTTTACTGGATGATGGGTGAAGAGCATTGACTTATGACAGATGTAAACAGATAGTGAGAAAGGAGAAGAATTCAAAAACAAATACTGCATAAATATTGGGGTCAGTTGCAGTAGGGTAGCAAGGTTTGGGCAAAGGGGGCAATTGCCAGGGCGCAAAGTGTCAGAGGGCGTGTTTGGGAGGCTAGCTTTCATTTTTTTTTGTACTGAAATGCTGGTACAGAAAGGCACTACAGTTTACATTTTTTGCTTTTCACTTGATGAGCTAAGGACTATCAGCTGAGCTGAGGGGGTATAGTACAAGTTTGTGGGACTGACACAGGGCAGTAGTTGAGCCAGCTACACCTCTGGTCAGCTGTATCATAACCACACTTGTAGTTTGCTATAATGTCATCAAATTATTCTTGCCACTTTATGGATGGATAGTTAAAGTCACTCACGAGTAACATTTTTATGTTCTTATATGGGGCAAGTATATTTCATGCTTAACTGAGGACATGGAAGAGAACCTGTAATCAACAGTTATGTGATAACTGGTTTTGCTGATGTTCACTAGGACGTTGGGGTGTCCCAGGTTAGCATCCCATGGGATTTGAGTGAGATTATGTGATTAAAGATAAATAAGAATGTACAACCATAATTCCAACAGGGTTTTTTGTAAGCATGATTATAATAAGGTTTCTTAATGTAATATTTATTTTATTTATTATTTATTTGCTGTTGGTTAACCAGGATAGTCCATTGGACCAAGAGAACCCGTTTTCAATGGAGTCCTGGGGAGAAAAGCTCCATTACAGATTACATATTATAGAGAGTTATATGCAGATTACATATTATAGAGATTTACATCCAAATTATTGTATATGACATCACGAGGTACAGTGATTACAATGAGTAAAGTTAAGCATTAATGCAATCAAATAATAAAACATATTAAAGTTGAAATCAAATAATATCATAGGCACAAGGATAAGGAAGTGAGTAGATAGGTGCATAAGGCTTTCAGGAGGATAGGAACTATTAAGGAATAGATTACTGTCTGAGGTAGAGAGAGTAAAAGGGGGAGTACAGTAGAAAGTATAGAAAGATTATGTGGGGTAGGAGCAGGAGCATTCCCATGTGGATGATAGGTAGGAGTGGATGATAGGTAGCTGAGGGGTAATATGTTTACTAGACAGGTGTGTGAAGGGCTCAGGTAATGGTTGTGAGCACTTCAGCATGTGCAGGTAGAGCAAGAGGATGCCGATTAATGCTTTACTTATTTGTTTCACTTTTCCCTACTGCACCTTCCATTTTATATGCTTTTTTTACTCTTTTATACCAAAGTCAGTTTCTATCATAAAAGCAAATTTTATTTGTTTAAAATAATTAAAACCCTGATCATGTTTAGGTTTAAACAAATCGCTACATTTTGCAATCCCTCCAAATCACACTTCATCACCACTCCCATTAAAATTTCCATCCTATCGTCTCAGCCCAACAGCTCCATATTACACAACCTTTATCCCTTCCTTCACCTCCTTTTACCCACCATGCTTACTTTCCCACCTTTATATTAGACTCCCTTAACAACATCATCTTACTTTTCCTGCTCCCTCAAGACAATGATACTTTTCTACAACTTTCTAACCGTCAGTGCTGCATTCACACCGCCATGTATAGCTTTACAATTGTCTAGCTACATCTCCTCAGTTTTCTATCCTAATAAAGTTGTCACATTGCTGTAGCTACCTGCTCTCCTCTGTTCATAGAATACTACTGCACATGACAATAACACCATCATATTGATAATACTACTCAATCTCTGACAAAGAAATCACTTGCTTAATCCAGCTGACACCATATTTTCCAATCTCTCCTGTTACATCCTTGATTTTTTTCTTTTGTTTCTTTCCTTCAGAGATTATGTTAACCTGAGGAAGTTCACCCATCTTTTAAATATTTGGAGATCTCATACTGTCCCTTCATCTCCTCTAAGTCATATGATTGCTGAATACAAGTCTCTTCAATCTGGACTGTTCACCACATTCAGTAAATGCTGCCAGAACCCTCACTAGCTCTCCTGTTATATCTGGCTTCAACATCATACATTCATCAGCAAACACTTGACCAATATGTCTACAGCTTTCCTACTCAGTCAGCATAGTGCCTCCTAATTCAGTAGCCAGCACTTCTTTTAGCAAAATTAACAGCAATTGTGAAAACTGATATCTTTGTATGGTCATTCTGCCTGATATTATTTCAACTGATCACTATGCATCAGATGTTACTTAACAAAATTCTAGTATTGTGCTACATCCATCCACTTGAGAAGGAAATTTCCCAAACTAGCTTTTTTTAGAACTTAAATACTGAGTACCCAAACAAGTCATCCAACTGTTTTTGGACATCAGGCAGAATGACTCAAGCTATTTTAAGTAGCTTGCATTCTAACCATTCCATGATACATAAAAGCAAATGCATGCCAGCATGACAAGCTATTTTGTTTGTGTTTGTATATACATATGGTCCTTTTGGTCACGTTTATCTCTTTTCTGCAATACTGTGACAGTTACCTCCCCCATAATGCTTGGAAAATCTACTTGTCATAATTCACCTGAAGATTTCCCTCATTGCTTCCAAAGTTCCTTGTCATGCAATCTTCTAAAAAGTTATTAGATAACCTTCTAAACCACTAACTTTGACTCATTTTAAATACTTGATGCCATGTCTATCTTTTTATTCCAGAATGCATCCACTGTGTCGGGAATCTAATCAAAATGTCCCTGATTCTGCAAGCTGGAAACCACCAGCGCATGTTCCGATACCAATTATCTGCTAAACTAAAGGTTCTTATCAAGCATTGTAATAGTGTGTTAGCAGGCTTGTAACAGTCCCGGTGTTATTTGCAGCTGGGCCCTATCCCTATAGTAGCCTTCCTCTCACCCCCTCTTTCTCCCAAGTTTTACCTAGCCCTCTATTATCCTCTGGAATGTACCTAAGTCGCTCACTTCCTGGTTAAATGCTGGACTTTCAGAACTACAAATTCCATATTAAGCTACTAGTCCCCTTACAGTCCTATTTTTCACTACTACCTCTCCTCTCATAGGCCCCCTCAGCCATCCATTTAACACACGTTTGGCTTATTTCCCTAAATCTTTTATCAAACAAAAAATAAGCAAAGCTAAGGAATAATCCCCAGGTTACTGATTGTTTTTTTTTTGAAACTATAAAATAAAGCTCCTTACCTAACATTCTTGGTGCTGCCCCACTCCCCACCCACTACAACTACATTTATTCTACCCAAGACTCCTCCCACTCTTCTAAACTACCCAGTCACTTTCAATCCACCTAACCCCTCCCCATTATCTACCTAACCTAAATGAATGCCATCTCACACTATGTCGCAGACATCAGTATACTACTTTAACCTAATAATATTCACTACTCTGCTCTCAGCTCTTTCCTATCTTACCTACCTCCCTGTCCCTCCTACAATTTACCTTCACATTGTACATCTAACTTCAAACACACTTTCTCCTCATCTTTCTCCACTGTTGCCCAAGCACTCTACTCTTCAAATACTACCCTCCTTTTTAATTTCACAGTGCTACCCAACCTACTCTATGCTCATCTCCCTCTGTCCCCACATCCATCTAAATACACTATACATCATCACCTATACTCACTCTCCATAACACACTATAGTACACTCATACTGTATGAATTTTCTCACTCTCTCTCCAGGGACATCCACCCCAACCATTGCCCCTCTAGCACTATGCACAACTCCCATCTTCATCTACCACATCCCTCTACCCCAAAGAGTCTTTTTTCATTACAGTCAATACCCAAAGCCTTAGAAATAAAATACCCATTTTCCAAACCTGGTTGTCCTACAACCAACCTGACATTGTTCCCATCACAGAGACCTGGCTTAAACTCAATAAAAAAAATAATGAAATTCTCCCATCAGATTACCAAATGCTATGCTCTGACAGACCCAACAAAAAAGGTGGCACAGTAGCCATACTCTACTCCTTCTCTTACACTGTTCATACATCAATCCCATTCCCACTTTTGCCAATTCTGAACTATGCATGGTCCTCATAAAACTCAACAAACACAAATCCATATACATTGCTGCCCTCTATATTCCTCCAGGCAAAAACATCCCCATTCTTGAAGACATATTCTCCTGGTTTTCAAGTAATATCAGAAATGAAATAGTAATTTTAGGTGAAGTAAATATAAACTGGGCCATGACAAACTCTGAATCCCCTCCCCTAAATATCAACCTGTATAACTACACTCAATTAATAAACTCTCCTACCAGACTAAACAAAGATGGAACCACTGGTACCATCTTTGACTGGATCTTGGTATCTCATCCAAACCTTATCTCAGACACTGGCACCTTTCCTGATCCTCTCAGTGACCACTTGCCCGCATTTGCTGACCATCACTCCTCTTCTCTTCAAAAGCAACATCAGTACATATAATCTCTGAACCTCTCTAATTTCAACCCATGAGTATTTATAGACTGCCTGAAAAGTTACAGATTGGTCACCATTAAAAACTTTACCTCTTGACAATGCTGTATATTACTTTAACAAAACCTTCCTGAACCTTCTTAACAATCTTCCTCCACTAAAATCTAAGAGTCAAAGCTTCCTCCTCCCTTTAGTTAACCAAAGAAACTAAACAAATCATGCACCTAAGAGATAAAAACTCTTCCAAAAAAAACAAGTCACCCCATATCCGAACAAAAGCTAAACAACTCTGTAACACTGTAAAAAAAGTAATAATCAGGGACCTAAAATCATACTATAGGAAAATTAAATCTGAATATTTATCCAACCCTAGAAAAGTCTGGGACTCAATCTCCTCCCTTCTCCACCCAGTTAATAAAGACAATCCATCCCCTAACCTAAACAAAACTGATCTAGAAAATGCCTCTACTTTCACTAACTTCTTCATAGAATCAGTAGCCAAATTTACTACCAGCTTCTCTCACCACTCTCAACTTCCTACCTCCCAACCAACCTCCCTTCCTCTCCATCCAATCTAAACACCACTATCCCTACTTTTACATTCTCTCCTGTTTTTACAAACACAATTAAGAACCTCCTCTTCCAACTTAAACCATGCACCCCAGCCCAGATAACTTACCCACGACCTTCCTCAAGCTGTCTGCAGACAGCATAGCCTATCCCATCTCTATCATAATTTTTATTTATTTATTTTTATTTATTTAACATTTGTTGACCGGGAAAGTCTGACTAGGTTCCACAGATCCTGTTTTCAGTGGAGGCCCGGGGAGAAATGCTCCGGACGCATGTCTTTACAGATCTTTACTAGAATCATATGTCCCCTCACTCTGGAGGAATACTTTTATCATTCCACTCCATAAAGGAGGCAAAAACACTGACACTTCTAATTTTTGACCCATAGCCATCCTCTCCCCACTATCAAAAATCATGGAGAAGTCTATTCAATCCTAAATGATGTCCTATCTGACCCTAAACAACCTACTAATCCCTACACAACATGGTTTCTGCCCCAGGTATAGTACCATCACTGCCTACCTCTCCTTTCTAAATTCCATAAATCTAGCTCGCGATTCTGGCAAAATAGGTTTGACCCTATTCCTTGACCTCTCCAAAGCATTTGATACCATCTCCCACCCCTTACTACTATCTCAAATCTCCTCTCTCAGCCTGCCCCCCCACTATCACCTGGTTCATTAGTTACCTCTCCGAAAGACACCAAGCTGTCAAATGGGAAACCTCACAATCTTCCTTTCTACACATCCCTACTGGTGTCCCCTAGGATTCTGTCCTTGGTCCCCTCCCCTTTAACATTTTCATTAATAACTTCCACCACTCTCTCCCCGATGCCACACAATTTCAATATGCTGATGATTCGACTATCATCTGTTCAGCAAACACCCCCTCTGACCTTCTTCTCAAAACTCAGCAAGCCTTCTCTAATACCGAAGCATGGATGCAAAGTAATCACCCTGCCTTAAATGCCAACAAAAAAAGTTAATGATCTTCTCCCCATCTAAAAACACCAATGTAGACAAGAACTCTTTCACAGCAACTGCTCAGAATAACAGCCCCATAGAAGTACTATCACATACCAAGCTACTCAATGTCATAACTGAAGAAAATCTATAATTTGACACCCATATTCAAACTAACATAAAAAAAAAACCACCAAAAACTAGGTCTCCTGTATAGACACAATCAGTACCTCACCCGCTCCACCAGACACACTCTCACCTCTACTTACCTTTTACACTCTCTCATGTATGGTGCCCCCACTTTTCATTAATCTTTAGCTAGGCTTACAGGCCAAGCTGGAAGCCTGTACAACAAAATCTTCAAGTTTGCCACCAACTCCAGAAACGCATCCCATCACTGTCTCTCTCTCTCTATTCTTTGCAATGGCTTGAAAGTCCAAACTACTACAAACTTCACAAACGTTCTACTGCACACAAACTTGTATTCAAACCCTCTAGTTGTCCCTCTCTGTCCACTTCTTTAACCCCCTACATTCTGACCCACTCACTTAGATCAGAAAACAGCAATCTTCTAAACATATACAAACCTATTTGGCCCCCTGGTCACCAACTATTATCCTGCTCCTTAGCAAAACTCTGGAATTCTCTTCCGGCCTCCCTTTGAAATATCCAGAGCCACTCTAACTTCAAAACTCTTCTTCAATCACACCTCTTTTCAAAGTAGGAATGTTCCTGTACCACTACCACATAACTCCTCAATTACAATTTCCCTAGTACTATAAACCTCTACCCCATACCACATAAGCTTCCTATATTCACAGCTTTCACCACTATAAATCATCCTTTACCTCTCTCACCTCTCCTTTCTCCTGTCTGTCCTCTCTCCATAATTCCATCTCAAAAAAACTTCTTTCTATTCTGTACATAATGTTCATGTTTTCATTCTGGACTGCCTATACTTTGTAAATATTGTCTGACTACATAATTCTCCTAGTTGTATACAACTACTTAGAATCAGAAATGTATTGTTTCTCTAAAACTACTGTAAAGTTCCCTACACTCTGTAAATAATGTTTTGACTATACAAATCTCAGTTCTGTGGTAGAAATGTCATTGTCTTTCACCTTTAACTAACTGCATATTATCCTGTGTATGTTTCAGTACTGCGGTGGTGGTGCTGCGGTAGCATTGTCGCCTCATAGCAAGACATTGTCCCGTGCAATTCTCAGCTAGAGCATATTCTGTGTGGAGGCATACATGAATGGGGCGTGCCTTCGTTGAAGGTTGTGTGTCAGGGCTGGTAATCTGGTAAGTAAAAATCCACTAGCAATCATTAGCGGACCGGAGTTCTGCTGTGGCAACCCCTAACCGGGAAAAGCCGAAAGACACAAACAAACATCCTGTGTATGTTTCAGTGTTTTACTACCTTATAACTTTGTATAACATTTTTATAGAATTAAGTACTTCTGTGGAGCTTTTCTCCCAGGGCCTCCACTGAAAATGGGCTCTTCCAGGCCCAGTGGACTATCTCGGTCATCAAACTGTAATAATAAATAAATAAATAAATAAAATGAACACTTTACCTCCTTTAGTTTGCTTCATCAGCCTAGTTATATTTTAACTCTAATAACAGAACCTCCAAAGTCTTCTCTCTGTCCTTTCTTCATTCTAGTTTATCCTTGTTTTCCATTTCTTCATCATAATCATCATCTTCTTTCGGCTGTTCCAGTTAGGGGTCGACACAGCGGATCATCTGTTTCCATTTCTTCCTGTCCTCTGCATCATGCTCTTTCACACCAACCACCTGCATGTCCTCTCTCACCACATCCATAAACCTTATCTTAGGCCTTCCTCTTTTCCTCTTACCTGTCAGCTCCATCCTTAGCATCCTTTTCCCAATATACCCAGCATCCCTCCTCAGCAGATGTCCAAACCAACGCAATCTTGCCTCTCTTGCTTTTTCTCCAAACTGTCCAACCCGAGCTGACCCTCTAATATACCCTCTAATATACTGATTCCTAATCCTGTCCATCCTAGTCACACCCAGTGCAAATCTTAACATCTTTAAGTCTGCCACATCCAGCTCTGACTCCTGCCTTTTCATCAATGCTACCGTCTCCAACCCATATAACATAGCTGGCCTCACTACCCTCTTGCAGACCTTCCCTTTCACTCTTATTGGTACCCGTCTGTCACAAATCACTCCTGACACTCTTCTCCACCCATTCCACCCTGCCTGTACTCTCTTCTTCACCTCTCTTCCACAGTCACCATTACTCTGAACTGTTGATCCCAAGTACTTAAACTCATCCACCTTTACCAATTCTACTCCCTGCATCCTCACCATTTCTCTACCCTCCCTCTCATTTACACACATATATTCTGTTTTAGCCCTGCTGACCTTCATTCCTCGCCTCTCTAAGGCATATCTCCACCTCTCCAGGGTCTCCTCAACCTGGTCCCTACTCTCACTACATATCACAATGTCATCTGCAAACATCATAGTCCACGGGGCCTCCTGTCTAACGTCATCTGTCAACCTGTCTATCACCACTGCAAATAAGAAAGGGCTCAGAGCTGATCCTTGATGTAATCCCACCTCCACCTTAAATGTATCTGTCACTCCCACTGCAGTCCTGACCAATGTCACACTACCCTTGTACATATCCTGTACCACTCTTACATACTTCTCTGCCACTCCCGACTTCCTCATACAATACCACAACTCCTCTCTAGGCACCCTGTCATATGCTTTCTCTAAGTCCACAAAGACACAATGCAACTTCCATCTCTTCATATAATTCCCATAACACTCATACTCTTCCACAATCTGGCTGGGCCAATAAACATCCTTCCCTCTTCACCATTAATTACATACATTATACTCTATTTATTCAGCATTTCATATTCCATGCTAATAATTTGCATTCTCATTGCCATTTCATCTCCATAAATCCACTATACTTGTCTGTCCTGTCAGTGTTTGCATGATGGTTAAAGTCTTTGCCTTCCATGCATGAAGTACAAAATTCAGTCTTAACCTCCAGCTAATGCTTGTATGGGATTTGCATGTGCTTTCCTGTATTTTCATGGGGTTCCTCTCAAAAACATGCTGAGTGCTTTCAAATCAAACTTTCACAAGAATAGAATTCTGGGAGGTGTCACAGACTCTAGATGGTGCCTATAGTGGAAGACTTGTATAGTCCAACCACTTTGGGCATCTACTGTGGTGTGCAGTATCCTCATTATAGGAGAACACAGACCACAGACTGCTTGTCAAATCAGGGTTAGCCACTTGATGGTATAAAAATTGGCTTTAGGTAATTAGGTCACACTCACCAATGTTGCCAAATAAGTATGGAAATTTGCTGGTGATAAGTGGGTTGAGGATCCGGCCTACTCTGTCCTATCTATGCCAGTGATCAATGCTAACAGCAGGAGAGATATATATGCCCATGCTGGCTAGTGTATGTCTACCATAAAATCCAGAAGTCCTGGTCCAATAAGCTACTGGCCATGTGGTGTCCAGCATGGTTTATCTTGTAAAGTTGTGTTGAGGGAAAGATGGACATAAAACCATTCAACCTGAAAAACATCATGTAAGAATTGCTACACTCAGTGTTAATCAACTGACAGGATGCAGCTTAGAAGTAGATGATACGATGGTAAGAAGCAGGCTGAACATCCTATGTATGTAGGAAACAAGGTAGAAGTGCAGTGATGCAAAGTCACTTGGCTTAGGATTCACAGTCTAGTATTCAGGAGGAGGAGGACAGACTAGAAATGGTGTGGGAACTGTGAAGAGGGAAAGGTTTCAAAAGACAGAGAGTGATGTTATTGAAATTAGTGTATGACTCATGGCAATCCAACCACTGAGTAAGGAAGAGGCACTATTCATAATCTCAGCCTATGTCCCACAGCAGGGTTGTGATAGTGAAAAAAAAAGAATGCAGTCACACAGTAGTTACAGGGTCTACTAGATAATGCAGGACAGCATGAATTGGTGTTGATAACAGGTGACTTGAATTCACTTATTGGGCTAGACAGGACAGGATATGAGGACTATCTGGATCCATGTGTATGAGACAACAGGAAAAAACAAGAGACCATTCTAGACTTCTTTCTGGCAAATGGCTTGATGTTGGCTAACACAATTCAAGAGAAACAGTCACAAGATCACATACAAGAGTGATGAACATGCAAGACGGGCATATTTATACCTAGTAAGGAATGGGCACTGGGATAGAATTAACAATTACAAAGACATCCTCTGTGAAACTGTCAGCCAATGGTATAAACTATTGGTTGCCCCAGTCAGCTACAAACAGTGAGAAGGATCTAAGGCTAACAGCATCTAGGCTGAAGACCTGGAAGTTGACTGGAGAGAAAGCATAAAAGCTCATGAAATTACTCAAGACTAATACATCAGGAAGGAGAGGAAATAGGTAGATTTGAAGAAGAATCAGTGCTTAAAAAAAGCATGTGTGAGGATGCAGATCAGATATGCAACTGAGTAAGGTATGCAAGTAGGGCACATAAGGAAAGCTGCTGGTGGAATGCAGAAGTCTGGGAAGTCATCAAAAGAAAGGAGTGCAGGAAGAGGAGGGAGAGAGAAAAGATAGACCTGGCTAAGAAGGAAAACTGGCTGGTTTACAAAGAGACTAAGAAAGGAGCTGCATTAGCAAAGAACAAGGAATCAGGAACACTTTACCATCTTTTGGAAAGTGACTCTGTAGATGGCACAGATTCCAAGGCAAAGACAGAAAGATAAACACAGTCAGACACCCTTTCTAAGCTTACCAGTCCATGGGAGATCAAAGGCAGATGGAAGGAGTGTTTTCAGCAGCTTCTTAATGAATGAAAACCCCAGTGGAAGAAGACTTTAGCTATAATTTCTTTGGCTTTGTCTGTTGGGTAGAGTATTGCTTTATACAAGAGTCCAAACTTTTGGTGTTTTTTTAAATAGTTTGGAAGTGTAGGTCAAATTTTAAGTTGTC
>NC_056730.1:993564221-993634221 GCF_019279795.1 Protopterus annectens
CATCTGGTGTTGCATTTGGAACTTGCCTGTGCCTCCATGACAGACCACAACATGTGTTGAGTCACTCATGATGTGATGCCTGAGCTTGAGCACCCCTGTCAATCTGCCTTTGTGGGACCTCACAAGCTCTCTGGATATGGCTAGTGCCTACAATCACTGATGCCATAGTTGCCACATTCTCCTGTTTGATGCCACCACACTCTGACTTTCCAATATCTGTGGTTGCAGGGGACTGGGTATGTGTGGACATACTGTGTGGGGACAATAGGGGAGGAAGTGGGATGTCAACCCAAGGGACAGATTCAGCCCCCAACAACCCCACATGTGCCTCACTATGGCCATCATTATCATCAAAGTCAGATGAGACACTGACATCAGGTTGTGAGGGGGACACACTCCAACCCCCACAGTCACCTGTGAGGAGGAAGACAACATAAGTATATTAATACCTGCACTATTATGTCTGGTGATCCACACACACACACACACACACACACACACACACACACACACACACACACACACACACACACATACATGTGAGGTGCCACAACTGCATTACACATACCACATCATATTTCTGATCCCATGCACAACACACAAGCAGACTATAACATACACAGACAAGACATGCCCTTTATAACATGCATTGCATGTATGTACAATTAATGTTGCCATTACTATACATCTGTGAGATAAGCAATATGTCGATGTATGTGATAGACCTAGACTTAAGACACGGTGCACCCATCTTGACCATACTATTGCCCCCTGTATAGCAGACTGCATAGACCTTCACAAAACTAAGTGCAAATATGTTACAACTACTGCAAATACACTACTGTGATTACAGATTCAATGCACTTCTGTTAAGCCTTTCAAATCTGAGCATACAGGTATTGTGCTCTGTCTAAGCATACCAGTTGTGTCTACAGCAAAATGGCAGCCCTTAACAATCTTAGGATATATTTGATCAATACAAAAACAGTTTCACACTCACCGGCTAGAGGACGATGGACTCTGGCCACACCTGATGTACCTATGGAAATGTGAGGGAGTGATACTGTCAGCAAAAACAAATGTGCCATTGTTACAGGATAGTGTGCACATATATCAACATATACAGTAAGAACTATGATACCACCCACATTGCTGACATTCTGAGTATGTGTGCACAAGTATGCATTACAAAGAAATATCCCCCAAATGCAGATTGACCTGATATCTATGTACTGGTATGCTGAGGCTGCCACAATGACTGATACAGTATTACAATGATGAACACAGGAGGCTTACCTGGATGCTCCTCTGCTGTGGAAGCTGTAGCACAAACCTCCACAATGGAGGTGATGAATGCCTGGGAGCTGGTGGTTGATCCCAGGTTTGCCAGGAGTTCTTCTGTGGCTGAGAGTGGTTGTTCTGCTGCAGGCCATTCCCCAGTGGTAGCACAGTCCCTGGCCACAGCAGTGGCCTTTTGCCATACAGCATTTATCAGATCTGTCACCCAGTGTCAGACCTGCCCATAGCTTCTTTCCTGTAGTCCTACTTGGTTTACTGCTGTAATGAGGTCAGCCCACAGTACAGCACATTGCTCATGATTCTGGTGACTCCTGGATAGCAGTATGTTGTGATGCAGTCTGAAGCCATCCAGGATTACATCTTTTTCTGCAGCTGAAAATGGCAGGTGCTTCCGCCCATACATCCTTTCTGAAAGACAAGAAGAGGGGAATACATCACAGGAGCACATACATTGATCTCCACTAGGTACACACCCTGCACATCCAAATTCGCCTCCTCTATCCTCCTATAACTCCCACATCATACCCCCCATCTATCAACACAGTATGTATGTGGCTATTAGCAACATAATGGCAATACCGGTTATGTCCCTGTCTGCTGACAGAGTGTGTTGTATGTCTCCACTCCCATCAATGCCATCTATTATGGTGTGTCTCCTATAGGCAACGTCCAAGTACCAAGTCATACAGCCACTGTCTGCCAAATATGATGTTTGAAAAAGGTTGAACAATATTTAATGTTTGATCTAAGAATGTGGGGAATCTGGCTGTCACATGCCAGAACCCTCAGAAAACAGTTATGCTACAGTGATATCTATTACTGTATTCTTTCCCTTACTTTGTATCAACAATATGTACACTCTTTTGCTGAGGTCAGGCAGGCCTGTGGCCCCCACTACTACTGGCTATAACCTGAAGGCCTGCTGTAGGCGGTCACCAGCTATGCTAGCCATAGCTCTCAAGCAATGAGATATGAATGTCGACTAAACAGTACCTGGCCGGAGTACATCAGGGTCAGTCAGGGACACCTGTACAATGTTTAAACTATTCCTGTGTGACATTCACAGACTGAGATTAGCTGAATGACAGTGCATCATGTGATATGCCAGCTGTGTCCACCATTATGTGCTGTCACAATTGTCAAGCAGACAATCCAGTAGCATTCATACAGGAGCTGACCTTTGTAGGAGGGACTGAGAGGGTCAGAGCTGTGATCTGTGTCACAGCAGACAGAGTTGAAAGGCATGCCTGCAGGTACCGGACAGCAGACTATCACCAACATGTCAACTCCAGAGATATACTACAGGCCTACTGTTGTAATCCCTGTTCCCCATAACTGCATCCTCCCGTCTGCCTCCCATTGAATGGGGACTCCTATTACATACCTGATAAAGTGCTGTGCTCCTTTTTGTGCAGACATCCTGAAGAGAAATGTTTCTGAAATTGCAGTCTGTCTTGGTAAAGCAAATCACAGACCTGTTTACCATAGACTGCTGCTTGCCTTTTGTAGGTAATGCTTATTAATAGGTGATTGTCTGTGCACAAATCTGTGGCTCAGACTTACTTATTGCATTCAGACGAGATGGGTTGTACTTTCATTAGCCAATGGCATGGCACAACAGTGATATATTTAAGGCTTTCATGTAGGCCTTTGCCTCTTTCCTAGTCTGTGAGTTGGATATTATTGAGGTGTGGAGAATACAGCATTGCAGAGGGTAGGTAAAAATACTGTTCACTGTTGGGATTTATGTAGTATGTCCACTGTTTGCCTGCTATGTTTGGCCATTGTGAAATGACCTTCTGATTATGTGGCAGTTCAGTGTTACTCAATGTGGGTTGAGGTCAGTAAGGGGGAAGACAAATGTGAGTGTCATATGTCATACGCATCAGAATATGCCTGCTGCTGGTCTGTCAGCTGTGTATGTTTGTAGGGGAAGACTGTGATACGTGTCCCTGTTGCTTGACCTGTGACCCACTCCTTTATGTATGGGTGTTGTGTAGATCCCTTTTTCTAGGGGGTTGTGAGGTATGGTAGGTCTGCAGCAAGTAGGTGAACATACTGCTGCATATGTTGCAGGCTGCAGCTACTGCGTTTTCCCAAAAGTCATACTGGGGAGTGTGAACACATTGGAGGACAGCAAAATGTATGTGTCAGTGAGAAAGCAGTGTCACCTCTGTTTTTACAACAGAGCCAGGGTGAGGGTAACCATAACAGTCTAGATTAGGCATGTGCTTAAGGTACATATGCAATAGTGCCATTCAGAGAATGATAGGTGACATTTAGGAAGTCTAGACATATTTGTGCAATGTGTCCCTACCTATAGTCCTTTGATGTGCTAACATGGCTAGCAGTGAATACTGTAGCAGCAACCTGTTCTGCTTAAAATTGCAGGACTCAGTCATTATTTGTTGTATTCACAATGATGTCATTGAAATGCAACACACTGGATTTGAAAGCAGGACTATGGGTGGCAAAATGTACAACATCCTAGGAATTTAACAAACTGAGCTACTGAGTCAATAGTACAACAGGTGATTTTGCAAGATATATGTGCATGCATACAGTCTGTCACACAGGCTTTGCATAAGCATGTATGTTCGGAAAGGTATGGCGTGTGACACTGAACTCCCTGTCATAATTTTCTAACCTCAATTTGTACTGACTTGCCAGTACTTCAGCACACATAATAGGTTTTGTAAAAACTGTGCCAAAAGTAAATGGCACAACAGTGGACATTCTGCAGCAGTGTGTGCAGTTGACAGCTATACCTGCTATCCCAGGCCTCGTGTACATCCATCATTATTTATTTGGCTGTGTACTGGTTTGGTGTCTGCATCACAGTGCCAAGTACATTGTCAATTTTCACATGATATGTACAAGCAGTGTGTCATTGGCAATCATAGGTTCATAGGTTCATAGGCAGCTACTAGGCTATTGGCCCTAGGGTCTATACAAGCCTAGACAAAAAGGTACCCTGGCTTTTGCCACCCAAGAAAATTATTTTCCTGTGCCCCTATCAAGCAGAACCACAGAAGTGATCCCTGGGGTGAATTTCCTATTACCCATCCAATCATCAAGATTTTTCTTGAAGAGTGCTAATGAGGAGCTCTGATTGACATAGATAGGTAGTCTGTTCCAGAGTATGGGAAGCCTCTGGGACAGGAATCAATCCCCCCAGCATGTTCTGTTTATTGTGGTGACAAGGTTTAGGTCCCTAGAGCATGTAGCTCATAGGGATTGGGATTTCTTTAAGTGGAGCATGTCCAACAGCTCTGGGTTTGACATAGCTTTGTATGTTAGGCAGAGATCGTCTTTGAGTAGGCGATATGCGACAGAGTAAAGCTGGAGTTTTTTGAGACGGTCTGCATAGGGCATCTGTTTGAGGCCAGTAATTCTCTTTGTGAGGTATTTTTGTGGCCATTCCAGTTGTTGTAGATGTCTTATGATGTACATACCAAAAGGGGCATCGTACTCTATAATGGGCCTAATGAGTGATGAGTAGAGGGGAACAATGACCTCTTTTTTTCTGGATGAGAAACCTTTTGTGATGAGGCGTGCCATGTAGAAGGATTTCCTGACCACTGTGGTGATGGGATTATCAAAGGAGAGACTACTGTCCACCTGTGTCCCAAGGACTCTTATCACACTTTCAGTGTTAAGTAGACTACCACCTATGTGTTAGTTTATGGGTACATAGTTTTTATCAAAGGGGATGACAATGTACTTTTTGGCATTGAGCTTGAGACCATGGCTTTGACACCAGGCATCTGTCTCAGTGAGGCCCTTTTGTAGGATGTCCACATTGTTATGAGTTTTAATTATTGCTCCTAGTTTGCAGTCACCTGTGAATTTAGTTAGCCAAAGACCTTCTGTGTTAGCCTGTACTTCAGAGAAGTAGATACCAAACAGGAGAGGACCTAGGACTGAACCCTGTGGTACTCCACTTGTCACTGGTCTGAAGTCTAATTTGGAGTCTGCTACTTTCACAGTGTGGGTTCTGTCAGTAAGCCAGTTTGCAACCCATCTTGTGACATAGGGATTTATACCTAGTTTAGTGAGTTTATCTATAATTCCAGAGTGGGGGATGGTGTTGAACGCCTTGGCGTGCTCTAGACAGGCTGTGTGATCCACCGTACCCTCATCTATGGCTTTGGTGACTACTTCAAAGAAGTCTATCAGGTTTAGGAGACATGATCTGCCTTTTACAAACCCAAACTGTGTGGAGTCCAGAGTTTGGAGATCTCCAATGTCTTTGTTTAAGAGTTCCATGATGATACGTTCCATGGCCCTGCAGACCAGGCTTGTCAGACTAATGGGGTGGTAGTTCCCGGGGTCTGTTGTGGCCCCTCCTTTGTGGAGTGGGATAACTGTCA
Source organism: Protopterus annectens (assembly GCF_019279795.1). Taxonomy (NCBI): domain Eukaryota; kingdom Metazoa; phylum Chordata; order Ceratodontiformes; family Protopteridae; genus Protopterus; species Protopterus annectens. Next base: position 993,569,894 of record NC_056730.1, read on the forward strand.
TGGTGTGCCATTCAATGGGCACAAAGCTTGAGGTGAGGTTATGATTGAACATGGTATTTAGGTGGGGTGCCAGTTCATTCTGTAGTTCATGTAGAAGGCAGCCTGGGATGTTGTCAGGTCCCACGGATGCTGTGTTTTTGGCTTTGGAGAGTGATGTTTTTACCTGTGCAGCCGTGATTACAGGAACTTTGCATTCTTTTGGTATAAAGATGGGCCCTTTAGGGGGTGAGAGGGGGGCAAAGTTAGCACTGAACCTATCTGCCAGGATGTTGGCAATATTAGTTGGTTCTGTATATTTAGTGTCATTGTGTTGTAACTCAGAGCAGATATGAGTGTTGCCATTGAGATTCTTGACGTAGCTATAGAATGCTTTGTGGTTGTCTTTAGAATCAGTGGCAATTTTGTTTCCATAACTAGCTTTGGAGGATTTTATGAGGGATCTCAGTTTCTTACTGAGGCTGACCATTTTACTCTTTTTTTGCAACAGTTTCTTTCTTCTGTTGTAGAGTTTGTTTATGGCAGAAGACCACCAAATTGGCTTCCTTTTTTTGGATGATAGCATTTTGGTTCGGTTAGGGATAGCATGATCCATGCACTCGTGTAAGTGCTTATAAAGTGCATTTGTGTAGGATTCAGCAGTCGTACCTCTATTGTCCATCTGCATGGGTGCCGTGAAGTTTGCCACTTCTGTCTTAAGAAGCATTAAGTTGGCTTTGGATAATTTTTTTACGGTTGCTTTCCTAATGGGGGGTGGGAGTGGGATGTGGATGTCTAGGGTGATTAGCTTGTGGTCAGATCTGACCAATGAGGAGCTGACATATGGTGTGGAACACTGGTCACCCATGTTAGTGATGATCAGGTCTAGGATATTGCTGCCCCTGGTGGGGGTGTGGATAAGTTGATCCAAGGCATTGGAATTGATGATTTCCAGAAAACATTGAGCAAAAGAGTTGGTACATAGGTAGTTTTCACAGTTAATGGTAGGGTAGTTGAAATCACCCATTATTAGAGTGTTGGGTTGTACCTTAATATTTTCCAGTGTATCAAGAAAAGAAGAGTGGGAATCCTGGGACATGGTGGTGGGTCTGTAGCAAGCTACAAACTGGATTGTGGTTTTGCCCAGAGTTAGTTGAACTTGGATAATTTCTGATGCATTATGCTGAGCAACTAGCTTGGAGGTGTGGATATCCTTAATGAATATGGCCACACCTCCACCTTTAGTGTTTCGGTCTGCGTTTGGTGGCCGAAAGGTGTGGTATGAATTATAGCCTGGTAATTCAGGGGTGCTCTCTGGAGTTTTGAACCAGGTCTCTGTCACTGCACACATGTCAGTGTTCTCCATTTTAAGGAGTACATCGAGTGAGTGCATTTTGGGGTTTAGACTTCTAGCATTGAGTAGCATTAGCCTCAGATTTTGCTTGCTTGTACCTGTTACGGTGGTGAATTTCTCATTTGAACCTTGCCTAAAAAAGGCACTATAGGGGTGGAAAGAGCCTTAGCCAGTATCCGGAATCCCAAGGGTGACAGGTGCAGGCCATCTCTGGCAAAGCAGCATGGTATGTCGATCATGTCATCCCAGGCAGACAGATACTGGATTCCCTTAGAATGACACCAGAAGCTTAGCCAATTGTTCAAGTCAATCATTTTGTCCTTGTACTGTGGTATCATTCTGGGTGATGGAAGGATGCTACTCAGGGCTAGGGTCATACCTGCCTGGGCTACAAGATCGGAGAGCTCCTCCATATCTCTTTCCATGTAGTCCAGGGAGGTACTTCTCAGGTCATTCACACCAAAATGGACAATGACAGAGTCATATCTGTACTTGTTGTGGAGTGACCTGAGTGTGTGCATTATCAGGCAGCTGGCAGTAACTTTTTCCTTGTTTAGCCTGGTAAGTGGAACATCAGTATGCCTGATTATAGAGTCACCTATGACTAGAGTGTTGGGTACATTATGCCTTATGGGCTGTAGTTGAGTGGCACACTGAATATGTGGGCTATGTGTCATTTGGGTTGTGTTGGAGGTGGAGGTTGCTTGCATTTCTGCTTTGGAGGTCTCTGTTGTTTGGGCAGATTTGTACTGAGAGCCTCCGCGAATGTAGGTGTGTGTTTTGTGCTTCTGTGTGTGTGTTTTAGTGGTGTAGGTTTTGAGAGACTATGTGATGAGTGTGGCGCGGTGCAAGTGTTTACTTTCTCCTCTTGACTGTCTAGGCCAGTCTTTGGTGAAGAGAGCTTTGCTTCCAGTTTGGCTATATAAGTGCATCTCTCACAGGTCGTAGTGTTGGGTGTTAGGAGGAGCGGGTTGTCTGTGTAAATGAGGCAATTGCTGCATTGTCCCAAGATGCCCAGATTCATCAGGTAGACAGGAGAAAACACCGGGAGCTGACCTTTAGACATGCCTGAATAGGTGCTTATTTATAAAGTACTAAAAACTGTTTTCCTCTAGACAAGTTAGGAAAGTTGAGTGCTGTAGTAATTTGTAACTTAATGAGTGCTTACAATGAGTTCTGAACAAGTGATGAGCTCAAAGAAACAGATTTGAATGCTAAAACTAAAAAGCTGGCTAGTTGCAAGGGAAATTTTGAAGAACAGACTTTATGGCACCAGGAATAGTTTAACCCCAGTTAAGTGGGGGGGTTTAGGAGCTCACAAACAGTCCTGGACACAGCAAATCCATATCTGGACAAGACCTGTCACAGGAAAGGGGGGAAGCAAGCTTAGAATTTTTTTTCCAGTAAAAGTGGAAATGGAGAAAGCTGGAACAGAAGTTAATTCAACTTTAAGAATCTGAGTGGGTTGGCCTTCACAAATGTTCTCTATTAGATTGAGTGAACGAATGACACTAGACTGGGAGGAGTGTCACAGATCAAATATACAGTATGGGCGGGCAACTGCAAAGCCACCAAGTATAAGAACACACAATACTAGGGAGAGTGGGTGGGAAAAATTACAGTTCCTAGCTGTAGCCACTAAATGAAAGTTTTAAACAGATCAAGCAGCCGACTCTAGAGAATGGTTTTAACTGTAAACAGACAAGTATAGTAATGCACACTATTACAGTTCCTAGCTGTAGAACACAGAAACCTCAAAAAATTAGAAATGCACAGAAAAGCTTGGATGGAGCACTCACAAACAGAAAATACAACTCTCAGTATGAAAAAGCAGTTTACAGTTAAGTAATTCAATAAACATGCAATTAGAGTAATGAAACAGTATCTAACAATGAAAAATACAGTTAAAACAGTATAAAACAGTACATAAATGCAGTGAAACAATAAGAAAAGCTTTATAATAGTGCAAAATGTAGTAGATCAACTGTATAGCACAATTATAAGCGTTTCAGAAGTGAAATAAGTGTAAGAAATAACTTATCCTGCTCTTGGAATCTTAAGGAATTTCCACTTATGCAATGCAATCCATAGCCTGATCATACAAGCCTATGTTATCAGCATATGTTTATGGAAACACCTACTTTGTCTCAAAGCTGAGTAGCCTAGGGAGCTAATGCCCTATGCTGTATTTGACAGGGTACTGGGTAGGGGTGATTATTTTGCAGATCTGCCTAACAGTGTCAGAAACAGACAAGGTGATTAAGGCAGTTTAAACAGTTTTAAGCAGGTTTGCATGGCGTGGTGTGGCACACAGTGCCGCTTAGCTCCACTTAAACCCACTCTAATTTAAAAAAAAAGAAAAGACAAAAGGGGTGAAAGGAAAGTAGTGAAATGGGGGAAGCAGGGGGGGAAATATACTAAAAGGAAGGTAGGAATGTGTAGGGTGGGTGTAGGAAAGGACCATAGCTCTCCATTTCTTGTACAGCAACAGATGTGCAGGTTGTAGAATTTGGAGCCAAACACCCTAGAGAGAGGGAAGAGAGCAAGATAACTGTGTGCATTAATTACTGCAATAACTGATTGTGTCCAGTGGACGTGGGTGCAAAATGGAGAGCTACATTTGGGTAGATATTTTTTTTGTGGAGCAGATGCCTTTTTTTTTTAAGGAGAGAATAGAATGTTGGGGAAGGGATATAGGTACATGTGGGGAGGTAAGTTGGGTAGGAGAGGTTGCATTTACAAACAGAAAAGACAGACAAGACAGCATACAGGAGTGGTGTGTGACACATTAGGGGGGTAAACACCTTGGACGGGGAAGGTGTTGTGGAATCAGAGAGCCATGTGCCCCCAAATGGCAGCAGTGAGACTGAGCACCCCACCCATGGGCAGTCAACATTGCTCCTTCACAGCCCCTAAAGTGGCTGTGCTGGGGGATGGCCACCAGGGCCACTTTGCTCTCCAGGTTGGTGTGTCTGCCCTTAATCCAGTGCAGGCAACCCTCATAGCTATGATGCACAATCCTGTACACCATCACCAGTAGCTGTTCTCCGGTGACACTCCATAACCACTTCCAGAGGGGACGGGCCCCATCCCCTGAGGCAGTTCCACCTGTAGGTAGTGCATGATGAGCAGAGGGGGCACCACCAGCTTGGGTCCCAGATGGCTGGCTGAGGTAGGGTAGGCAGATTGCCAGGAACCGGCCTACCCAGTTGAGCTATGGTGTTGAGGTATTTGAAAGTGTATAAGTTAGTAATGAACAGAACATTTAGTTAGTTATAAAAGCATGCCAGAAAGTTGCAGATAACCCAGTAACATGACATTGCATGGCATATGGAACACAACACTAAGTGAGATAACAGTCAATATAGCAACAGGATGCCAGTAACAGTTATGGCATAAGCCAACAGCATAGGTAATTCAACAAGGTATGTTTGTATGCAACCATTATAATACATGACAATAATAAAACACAAGGCCCAACATAATGTTTTGAGAACAACATATGTTAATAGTAAGCCATAACCGATTTTAACAATAATAAATTATGATGCAGATAAGGGGTGGGGGGATGAGAGAAATACAGTCCATTAATACCGTTATAAGCTATATTGTTTGCAACAGTACTCTTATATACTCTACAAGTTTGCCTTACGTTATGTATACAAGTGCCCTATAGCTTCTGTAGCACATACATACATCTCAAGCTATCTGTATGGGACAGTATGGGCTAAGCTGTAACACCTACAGGTGCACAACTACACGGGACTATTACATGTCAGGAGGACATATATGACTACCAAGGTGTACTGTGGACTGATGTAGTGTGACGTGACTGTGCTATTGCCATAAATCATGTTGAATATAGATCTGTGAATGAGGGATTAGGCAACAGTGGTCACAGTCAGTGACAGCGTGGCACTTGAGAGACATGTATTGTGCACAGTACAGCGAGTTTACAACTATCATGCTGTCCTTGGCAGGCATGGGGCTAAACTATCAGATGACATTCATAGAGACACCAAGCATATAGCCATACCAAGATGACACATTTTATTTATTGTATTAACTTTTATTAGCATTGTACTTGTTGCCTTTATTTTCTGATGTCTTATCACATTGCTGAACCATGATGTCTGGCTGCTGCAGAGCCAGTACCAGGGGTTGGAGGCCTGAAACTGGCTAGCATGCAATCTCAACAATGCAACTGGTATTCCCTGCACAGGTGATCAGGTACGTCATCATTATGATGACCTGAAGCATCATAAGGGGGATATCTTGGCCACCTGGGGCCAAGATGCTTGGTATGGGAATGCCCCACAAGTTTGTAAGCACTGTTTGCATTGCTTTAACAATACTTAATCTGAATGTGTGATAGACAGGTACGCATAATGGTGTGCTTCTCTCCCTAGAGCTGCAGAAGAGACAGCTCGCAACCTAGAGGCCAATGCAGGGCACCTGGCCAGGTTGCACCATGAGTGTAGTGAATACAGATATATCTTTCAATTTCTAGTCATATAAGCAAGAAGGAGTAATGTAGTAACTGCCATTAGGTATATACAGTTTTGAATGTGCTGCTATGAATGTGGTCACAGAGCTGGACTGCAATAAGTGAGTAATGCCAGGTATAGTTCAATAAAGATGAATGCATGAATCCTGGGAATGTTAAGGAAATAAAGCTTGTACTGCATTAATTGTGGAATTACAGCTGTATTGCAACACCTGCATTATATGAACTGTTCTGCAATAAAGACTGAAAAATTAAACCACTGACTGCATGATGTCACTCCTAATATATCTGTGTTTTACAATATTTATGTATTTTGGGCTGTTGTTCATGAAATCAAGTATAGCACCTGCTGTGAACTAAAAACAGAAAGAATGCCACTAAGTGACTGAAGGTTAGCTAATAAATACTATTCTGCTAAACTGTAGATTTAGAGCTGTACTAAAATGTATCATGTATTATGATTTTTATTCTGCACTAAGATCTGAAGCAATAATATGCACACCCAAGGTATACTGTGTATATCAGGCTTGTCCTGTGTTAACCATTGCATTTTAGCTATATGCATTCCTGCTCTTAGGTATGCTGCTGCATGCAAGTATGAAGCTGTAATAGCTGTAGACTGCAAATATACCATTTGCAACTGTATATGGGTCAGGAAGCCAATCCAGCACCCCAATATGGTTTGTACACATCACAGATATTTCCACCCACTAGGGGTATATTGCCTAAACTGTATTCCATGTATTAATGCACAGCTCACCCACTAGCTCTGTCATGCATGCATGTCATGCATGTGTGTTCAAGTGTTACTGCAGTCTTGTATAACACTCTACCTCTATTACTATGTCATATTTTATTACCAGTTGAGTTTAGGCATATATCACTCAAGGGATATGCAGCAGTAGCTCAGTTTGATAATTGCTAGTTGTGATGTACATTTTGTCACACACAGAACAGGGTTTGAATCCAGTGACAAGTGCTACTAAATATTATTGAATCAGTTATGTATTGTCAACAAATGTTTTCCCCACAGGAATTGCAGGTAAATAAATGGCTGTAGCAGCCATTAGAATGGGTTAATAATCTTTGTGTTTAGCTGTACCAGAGTGTTAACTGCATTGTTCAACAATGTGATAAGACATCAAAAAATAAAGGCAATAAGTACAATACTAATAAAAGTTCCTGTCAAGTTCAAACTACAACTGGTTTTGCTGTATTCCCACCTGTTGCACTTAAATAAGCCTGTTCTCCCACCCTTTACCACCATTGGGCAATTTTTGAAAATGCGGTGCTTTGTTTAGCATCGTGCAAACCCACTGAGCTTAGCTGAGCAGTGCTTAAACTGGCAATGCTTATCAATGCTTAACATTCTGAAAATCAGCTTAGCTAGGCTGAGCAGTGCTTAAATGGGCATTGCTTAGCAGTTCTTTGCACTGCTTAGCAATGGGCAAACCAGCTAAGCACAGCTAAAGCAGTCCTTGTTTAAGCAGTGGTTGGCAAGGCTTGGCTGTGGTTAGCAGAGCTTAACTGAGTGCAGCAAAGCAGGATTTAAAAATACATCTCATAAGTGTGTTTTTGCCACACAAATGCTTAATAACATGTGTGTGCATACATACAATATGCAATCAAGGGTTTAAACATACTTCTCATAATGTGTATTTGCAACATGAATGATTAATAACCTGTCTGTGTATTCATACAAATTTCATCACAGTTTAATTGTACTTCTCATAAATGTGTATTTGCAAAATAAATTGAATAACCTGTCTCTATAATCATAAAAAATGTAATCAGGGTTTAACATTATTCTCATAATGCGTATTTACAAAATAACCTGTCTTTGTACTCGAATCCTGCAGCTACTGCACATAAGGCCATCACTCTAATCATTTGGCTACATGGCTGTGTAGACTGCAGCTATTCTTTAACATATTTCTCTCCACTATGTTTAAGCACCACTGAGCACCAAGGCGCAGCATGCAAACCCACTCAGCTATGCTTAAACTTGACCTTTGCTTTCATAATTAAATGTATCTGGTTTCTATTTTTAGATGTCTGGCACTTGTCCATTGCTGCACACTGCACTGCTTCACGTAAACATGCACAAAAAAAAAAACAAAATTAAAAAAAAAAAAAAAAAAAATTTATTACATATGCATACATTGCTATCTGGCACTTTGACAATGTAGGGGATGTGCTACTCATCACAGAGTAACACACTCGCTACACTGGTTCAATAACTGTGTTATACACCTCCCCCTCAGTAACGTTCCTTCATTAATATGCATGGCACACTACCGAGAGGGTACCACATATACAGCCACAGTACCTTCTATGTAGGCTTTACACTATGCCTACAAGGATTTTATTAAATCCCCAGGATAAATAGATAAATATGCATATATCTATCTATAAATATATATATATATATATATATATATATATATATATATATATATATATATATATATATATATAAAGAGAGAGCTAGAGAGAGAGAGAGAGATGTGGATTAGCTATATCTATATATCTATATATAGCTATATATATATATATATATATATATATATATATATATATATATATATATACATATATTTACATATATACATAAACACACACAGATACATATGCCCTATATATACATATACAGATAAATATTTAGATATGTATATGTGTGTGCGTGTGTGTGTGTGTGTGTGTGTGTGTGTGTGTGTGTGTGTGTGTGTGTGTGTGTGTGTGTGTGTGTGTGTGTGCATGTGTGAGTGTGTGTGCATGTGTTTACCTGTGTTTTTTAGTATTATTTGTCTACTTTCAAGCTGCATCCGACTCATGTCCTTAGCATCATTCTTAATTTGAGACATTATTGAGAACTTGTACACTCAAGATCTATGTGTTAGGGTATTAAACATCCTTTTCTATCAGTACCAATAGCCAGACAGTGTGTGTTGAGTTGGTGCTCTGTTTTTGTTTTATTTTATTTATTTCTCATATCATTTTTTTTTAACTTTAAGTTCATATGCTTGAGACTATATATATCTTAATTTCCAAAAACTGGAACCATTTGTATGAACATCACTGTACATTGGGGATAGGGGAACTTCCCCTTTTAACCAATGTAGTGCAATCTTGTAGTTGGTTTATATAATTTGCATGGGTGTGGGGACACAGGGGGGCTTGCCCCTGCAAAAAAAAAAAAAAAAAAATAGATTATGGTTGTTTTGTTTGAGTTTTTGGAAAGTCGAACATATGATTTTGACCCAATGAAGTTTGAGTTTCCAAAAAACTCAATAATCTGACATAAACCCATGCATGTATAAATATAGATATAGATATAAATGTAGACATATTTGAGCAGATGTAATATACGTGAACTCCAGTAACTGATGATGAATATATATTCACTCTCAGTTTGCACAATAATTTGGAGGAACATTTTTAACCCCACTGTTTGTTGACCTTACACTAGTACTAACATACTTCCTGCCTCTCGACTGTCCAGATTTACGCAGTATGTCCAGATTTTTGACTCATATTTTTGGTCTGTTCCTCATAACATTTGTAGTTTTCTGGATTTTTGTAGCGAATCATTGAAGAATGAATTTAGTATATAATGACAGGCCTTTGGGTTTTTGACTTCATACCTTTCAGAAAATACATGGTAACACAAGATCTTTAATTGTAGCAACTTTATCAATATTTAAAATCCGCCCCTATTTTTGGAGACTTTGTCTCGCCATTATTTTTAGCTTTGCCCAGATTTTTTGTGCTAAGAGGCTGAGAGCTATACCACACATTGACTCACTGACTTCATACTCTGACATACACAGTCATTTTCTTCTATCAGTCTTGCACTTATTCATGCACAAAGACATTTCTCTGCAGATATCATACACACAGACGCACACTTTCACACCTGTACAATCTAAAAATTTTTGCATTCCAACACATACTCTTCTGTAACCAGTCTCACACTCACAAAAACATACTTTCACTGATGCAGTTCTCACCGAGACAGCATTACATCTAGCAATATCACACTTAACCAACTTTTGCTGGAAAACAGTTCAAAGAATCCAGCTTTGACAAAAGTCTTATTTTGATGGAACCAATGTAACTAACACACTCTCTATCTCTCCATCTCACTCCCTCTTTCTCCCTCTCTCTCTCTGTATGTATATATATATATATATATATATATATATATATATATATATATATATATATATTTTCTTCCAGTTTCATTTGTTATTGTTGTAGATTCAGATATTTTATTTTAGTGTTTGCTGTACTGTTTTTACACATCAAGAAAAAGGAGATCCCAGATAATAGGATCCCTGAAAGTACAGAAGAATGAAGCATAGGAACGCCAGAAGAGCATTTATGACACTAATTACAACGAAAGTGACTTTGGCCTTTCCTGGCAGCTAAGATGATTTTGAGGACCAAGATTGTTTTAGCAGCCTCAGTGGTATTTCAAGTTGCATTAATAGGCCTAATGAGATACATGCCAAAGGTTGCATTAAATTCTATAGTATGTGTTACAGGATAGAGTAGAGGGAAACAATAGCTTCCCTGGTTTATAAGAGTTGTTCTTGGAGATTACTTGTGATATATAGAAGGATTTAGTTACCATGGGTACTACATGGTGATAAAAGGGCAGGTAACTTTCTTCCCAGGTGTCCAGGTCTCTGATGGCAAACTCTTTGGAGAGTTGGATGTCATTGATGCACTTCTTGCTGGTAGCAATTTGTTGTTTATCAAAGATGATACTGTACCTTTTAGCATTTAATTTAAGCCACTTCTCAATGCATCCTGTGTTAATAAATGATAGTTCTGTTTGAAGAAAATTTGTATCATTTGTTGATTTGACAACGACATCCAATTTGCAAACATCAGTAAACGTAGTCAGCCAGGTATCCTCATTATCATTATTTAGATGAGAAAAATAAATTCCACAAGGAAGTGCCCCAGTGTAGACTCCTGGGGAATGCCACTGGTCACATTTTCCTTGTCAGAAATTAATTTCTATTTTGTTTTGCAATGCCTTTCTTATTTGATTAAGAAATGTTCGTTTGATTATCACATATTTTTCTCATCATTCATGTATTCATTTATTCATTTGTTGTTGGAAATACAGTAACAAATGTCCAGCTTTCAAAGCTAGAGACTATCCTTTTCTACTAGAAAACTTAAAACATTTAAGTTTTAGTTTTAATCAAATACATATCTTATTAGTTGAAGTAGCTTGCCTATTAGCCAAAGTGCATTTTGGGTTTCTTTTAAAGTCCCAATTACAGTGTACTTGACTGAAAAACGTCTTTTTTTTTTTTAAAATTTAGGTTAAAATTGGCATCAGAGATGTATTGTTGCATATGTGTCTTAAAGAAATTCCGTATCAAATGCTATTATGAGGACAGATAATAGTACATTACTGAAAGTCAAATTTCATGCTAATCTTTTACCAAATTCACAGCTGGATCAGAACAAATTATTGTTCAAATTATTATGAATAGATCCAATCCACATTTCCAAATTTGGCTATGAATTTTATAGCTTATATGCTCAGTAATATTATATCACATTTTTCCAGAAATAACACTCAGTCTGACTGATATTTTCAAAATTTAAGGTGATACTTTTAATAAATAAACTCTTTAACAGGCTATGACTAAAAATGTCTGTGAAATTTATCACACCTCAAACTTGTTTAACTGATATTTCTTGAAACTTGAGACATGCACAAATACAATTCTTACTATGTTTTCTCCACATTTTATAATAACAGTTTCTAATAACCTATTATTAATTTATCATTATCATTCTAAACATGTCTTTTAGATGTCTTTCTTAACAGGTTTAAGATATTCCTTCTTCTTAAAGCTAATCTTGATGCCTCTGTGCCTAAACATTATAAACCATTGATCCCTATTACTTTGGACAATAAAAATCTTAACAGCAATTACTGATAACAGACTTAATATGCTATTCCAGAAATTATTTCCTTTTTTCACCCTATGGTTTTCTATGGCATAGGGACTTCAGACTGAGCTCTTATTCTGGAATCATTACTGATTGCTAACCAAAACAATAACACCATAGATTTGTCTCTTGTATAACTGCTTCAAAGGCCTCTGGTAGGGAAAGACAGATTTTTAAGTTAAAAAACAAAATAAAATAAAACCAACTACTAGTAAAACAAAACATGAAGGTCACAGCTCAAAGGATGTGTTTATGTAGTAAGCACTTTCAATCATTCACATTCAATAAACTTCTTCAGACAATTATGTCAAACACATACCCTTATTTAAATACCCATCATAAATCACATGGCCAAACTCGGATCATGTGATAAGCAAACTTCCATTTTTTTGATGGTTATAACATAAGAACAACCCCATAAACCAACCCTTCATTATTTACAATTCAAGACACTAAGTCATCACAAATAAAAGGACATACGTTAAAGTACTAAAATTTAAATTAAGTTAAATCTTTTATATACACAAACTTTTAAGTTTCAATAAACCCACTATAGAGCATTGGTCATTCAGACCTGGATAAGAACAAGCATTTAAAAGAATCTGCCAGCATAATTCTTGCCTTTCAAGTGATAAACCAGCAGGACCCCTCTCAGTCCTATTTTCACTTGTTCAATTACTCTAAATTTAAAACTGTGACCCAGATTTGCTTGAGCATGCTTGGCAAGTGCACTTGACTCTTTCCCCTTATTGATACAATAAACATGCTTGTAAATACATTCCCTCAACTTACATTCGGTCTTTCCAACGTAGAAACTAACACATTTTGTCTTTTCACTATGTACATGACTCCTTTGATGTTACAGTCAAATTTGTTGAATGTAGCAAATTTCCTGTTCCCAATGGTGTAGTCACGTCCAACTTCAATATACCCACAATAAGGACAGGATTTGCATTTATACATTCCTGGGTTCCTACTCACTTCTCTCTGTTTCTTCTCCAAAATGGTCGTCAAATTGACTCCCCTATTATACACAATTCTAGGTGTATGGTCAATTCTACTTCTAATGTGGGTATCTTCTATCAAAACACACCAGTTCTTCACCAGTATAACCCCTAATAAATTGGAGTCCAAGATGTAAGCAGTAATAAAGCTCACACTGAATGTTCTATCCACCTTCTTTTCTAAATTATGGTCCTGAAGGCAGTCAAGAGTACACATTAAAGTGCCTCCTCCACTTAATATGGGACTAAAGGACCCCCCCACACACTTTATCTGGACCTCATTAATTAACTCATCAATTGAGAATAGGGGATACCCATGTGTCAAGACCATATCCTTCAAGTTAGTACATTCAGCTAAAAAATCAGACTCCAAGGTTGTCATCCTGGCTGCTCGAACTAACTGTCCCTTCACTACTGCACATTTTTATTGTAATGGGTGACTACTACTGAAGTGTAGCAAAGAATTAGTGTACTTTTTCTTCCTAAATATCTTAGCCATGTAGGATGAGTTAAACCTGTCTTTTAGTAAATTGACATCCAAAAATGCATTTTTTTTCTGTCAAAGGTGGCGGTAAATTCTGAAATGTTAGTGCTATTATTCATTACTTCCACACAATCTGTGGCATCTTCACAACTCCCTTTAATAACCATAAAGACGTCATCTAAAAAATGAGTGTAGTAAAATATTTTCTTTACCATTTGGTCATTTTTAAAAATTAACTCATTCTCTAAGAATGCCATTATTAAGTTCACAAAACTCGGTCCACAGGGGGAGCTTATAGCTGCCCCTTTCTTTTGGACAAAAAATAACCCTTCAAACATGAAGTAATTATTTCTTAATGTCCAATAATTCCTCTAATAATCCTAGGTCAGTAGAAGATGCACCCTTTTAAGCAAAAAATCAGCAACCCATTCAATCCCTAACGTATGTGGGATTACTGTATAGAGATCTTTTACATCCACTGTCAAAAAATTGTAGCTATCATGAAAGGTCAATTGATTTATGGCTTCCAGAAAGGGCCAACAGTCCTTACAAATCTGTGGTTCATTCACTACATACTTCTTCAAAATGCTGTCTACAACTTTTGTGCAGCAATGTGTAATAGAATTACTTGCATCGACAAAAGGGAGCAAAGGAGGGTCCACAAAGTTTTTATGGACTTTAGGGATACTGAAGATAACAGGGATAATTGATGCTGGCATTGTTAAATAATGGTAATTTACTGAACAAGGCATTTTTTTCAAGAGAAAATAGTAATATAACTAGAAAGGAAAGGGAAGAGTTGAATGTCTTAAGGGTAGCTTACATTAGGATTATGAAACCGGACAAAGTTGAGTAGTTAGTTTTTATGACTAAGAAAGATTATAAGAGTAGGATGTTAACTTTATTGCACACATTTAACTATGAGCTTGTGTCCTTGAATAAACTTAATGGGGCTTACCGAAAGATTAAGGACTTTATCAAGAATATGTTTATTTAATGGCAAATAGATATGGAACTTTACCATTATTTAACGATGCCAGCACCAATTATCCCTGTTATCTTCAGTATCCCTAAAGTCCTTTGTGCCCATTTGTTGATGCAAGGAATTCTATAACATATTCCTGTGCAAAAGTTGTACACAACATTTTGAAGGAATATGTAATGAATGTACCACAGATTTGTAAGGACTCTTGGTCCTTTCTGGAAACCATAAATTAATTGACCTTTCAGGATAGCTACAATTTTTTGACAAAGATGTAAAAGATCTCTATACAGTAATCCCACATAAATTAAGAATTGAATGGGTTGTTGATTTTTTGCTTAAAAATCCAAAGACATGGGTCTGAAGGATTTCTCCACAGGCCTCCTCTGAAAATAGGCTCTGTCGTAGTTGGACTTTCCCAGTCAACAAATGTTAAATAAATAAAAATAAATAAAACAGGGTGCATCTTCTCCTGACCTAGGATTATTAGAGGAATTATTAGACATTATCTTAAGGAATAATTACTTCATGTTTGAAGAGTTATTTTTTGTCCAAAAGAAAGGGGTGGCTATGGGATCCCATTGTGAAGTGAGTTTTGTGAACTTGGTAATGGCATTCTGGGAGAATGAGTTTATTTCTAAAAATAACCAAATGGTAGGCAAAATATTTTATTACACTCATTTTTTCAAACACATCTTTATGATTATTAAAGGGAGTCGTGAAGTTGCCACAGATTTGGTGGAAGTAATGAATAATAGCACTGTCTTTTTAGAATTTACCTCCACCTTTGACACAGAAAAAATTGCATTTTTGGATGTCAGTTTACTAAAATACAGGGTTAACTTGTCCTATGTGGCTATGATATTTAGGAAGAAGACATGCTCTAATTCTTTCCTACACTTCAGTAGTAGTCAACCATTACATCAAAAATAGTCAGTAGTGAAGGGACAGTTAGTCCGACCAGCCAGGATGACAATCATGGAGTCTGATTTTTTGGTTGAATGTACTAACTTAAGGATATGTTCCTGAAATGTGGGTATCCCCTGTTCTTAATTGATGAGTTAGTTAATCAGGTCCAAATAAAGAGGGAGGGGGGTCCTTTAGTCTAATATTAAATACAGCAGGCACTTTAATGGTTAGTCTTGGCCACCTCCAGGACCATAATTTAGAAAAGAAGGTGGATGGAATGTTCGGAGTGAGCTTTATTACTGCTTTCACCTTGGACTCAAATTTATTAAGGGGTATACTGGTCAAGAACTGGTGTATTTTGATTGAAGATACCCACATTAGAAGTATAATTGACCATAAGCCTAGAACTGTATATAATAGGGGAGCCAATTTCAACACCATTTTGTAGAGGAAACAGAGGAGAGTGAGTAGGAACCCAGGAATGTATAAATGTAAATCCTGTCCTTATTGCAAGTTTATTGAAGTTGGATGGGGCTACATCATTGGGAACAGGAAATTTGTTACAGTTAACAAATTGTATGTAACACCAAATGAGTCTTCTACATAGGGAAATGCCAAAAATGTGTTAGTTAGTTTCTACGTGGGTAAGACCGAACATAAGTTGAGGGACAGAATTTACAAGCATGTTTATTGTATCAATAAGGGGAAAGCGACAAGTGCACTTGCCAAGCATGTACAAGCAAATCCAGGTCACAGTTTTACATTTAGAGTAATTGAACAAGTGAAAATAGGATTTAGGGGTGGTCCTGCTGGTTTATTATTTGAAAGGCAAGAATTATGCTGGCTAATTCTTTTAAATACATGTTCTTATCCAGGTCTGAATAGCCAATGCTCTATAGTGAGTTTATTGAAACATAAAAGTTTGTGTATATAAAAGATTTAACTTAATTTAAATTTTAGTACTTTAAGGTATGCTCTTTTATTTGTGATGACTTAGTGTCAAGAATTGTAAATAATGATTTTTTTTTTGTTTATGGGGTTGGTCATATGTTTTAACCTTCAAAAAATGGAAGTTTCCTTATCACGTGATCCAAGTTTGGCCATGTGATTTATGATGGGTATTTAAATAAGGGAGTATGTTTGATATAATTGTCTGAAGAAGTTCACTGAATGTGAATGATTGAAAATGCTAACTAAATAAACAAGTCCTTTGAGCTATAACCTTCATTTTTGGTATTACTAGTAGATTAGTAGATATTTTTAGGTTATGCAGATGATTAGCATTTCTACATGATTCATTAATGCTATTATGATTATTAATGTAAAGCCTTTTACATTTCCATTTCTATGGATACATAGCTCTCCTTCAAACAAATTTCTCTTAATGCCTGTATTAGACAAGTATACCAATTGTCCTTTTTTAAATGTGCGCATAGGGCCATTATTTAAATGTATTGTAAATAGCAGTAAACATATTTCTCCCAAGGCTGTTTGTTTTCTAGTTAAACATCTAGCCTTTGTTGATGACATTTTTATATAAGTATCTTGCCCCCAAACATATTTTTCTCTCATTCCAGTTAGGTCCTTTAAGGGAATGCAGAGATACATAGAGGAGTGAAAAAAGAACAAAACATTGCCTGATCTGTCCCCAAATTTAAATTATTTGACTTCTGCAGTACTAATGGATTGCCTATAAGGAACACCATGTTCTAGTATAAAGCTGCAGCCTATTGTTCTTGGCAGCACAGTACCAAAAGCTGATGGTTCAGTTTGTAGACATGGCATCACATGAGACAATATGTTTTAGACACCTGGTTTGAGAGAGGTGCTCTGTTGTCAAATTATCACCATTTGGTGGTAAGCTGGGTCTTATAGTCAGGGAAGCATGTAGGCAAACCCAGCAATTCAAAATGAGTAATGAGGAAGTCCTGAGAACTTCTCAAAATTCTTCTTTATGTTCATTAAGTTCAGTTCCAAACTCCAGAAAAGCTACTGTGATGTCTGAACAGATCGTGTTCAATACCTTAGCAGCTGAGCTGGCAACAGGAAACTGTGATCAATGGTGGTTGGCACGTGTCATTTAGGTAAACAAAACATTTAAAGGTACATGTGTTAAGATGAAAGGCAACCATGCAATACCAGCAGGCCTGCCTTGATATCTGACTGACAGGTACTAACAGGCAAGGAAGGCATGCTCTATGGCAGTCTTTAAAGTGAAGGCTAAGTACTGGTAAGAGTTTGTTGAGGCCATGAAGAATGAATGACTTTCAGATGACCTCAAACCAAATGGCAGTTTGGGGATGGCAATGAGATATTACCCATTCTCTTCTCAGTGATTAGATTCATACCTCTCAACTGTCCAGATTTGCGCAGAATGTCCATATTTTTGCTTCAATTCTTTGGCCTGTTTCTCATAAAATTGTGGTTTTCTGACAAATCAAGTAGACAAAATTGCCAGCACCAAATGCAGTGTAAATCAACAAAATAAGGCTATTAAGTTAAATACATAAGAATTTCAATTAATATAACAAACAACCCAGACCACTTTCAGCCAACAGGCTTTCCTCAGTGAGAAATTAAAGTAATAGCAAATAAGCAGTGACACACACACACACACACACACACACACACACACACACACACATATATATATATATATATATATATATATATATATATATATATATATATATAGCATAACTCATCCAATAGGATTCTTCCCAAAGTGATCGTCCCAACATTCAAATTGTTTCCTGTATGGAAAATAAAAAGAGAATATAACAGTTATACAATAAATCAACCACACAGTTACTATAGCAATAACCCATGCCTAGGTGTGGGTAATGCTGGATTTACCCACGGTTGGCATGGTTTGGTCATGAGGGCAAAGCCCGAGTGGCCAAACAAAGCCAACCGTGGGTAAATCCAGCATTACCCACACCCAGAAGTGGGTTATTGCTATTATACAATGACATTATTTAAGAAAAAAAAATAATTACTTTTCTTAAATAATGGCATTGTATAATGCCTCCTTGCTGCCCTTCCGCAGCTGTCTGGTATTCTGCAGCAGTTCTGATGTATTGCGCATGTGTATGCCTACGCAGTACATCAGAGCTGTGGGCAAAAGCAACGGAGAAAGCAAGATCTTCATTGCTTTTTACTGTTTTGCTATGTTAAATGGGTTTAACATAGCGAGACAGCTTTAAAAAAAGCAACGGAGAATCTCCGTTGTTTATTTTAAAGCTGTGTCGCTATGTTAAACCCATTTAACATAGCGAGACAGGTTTAAAAATAAAAGCAATGGAGAAAGCAAGATCTCCGTTGCTTTTTACACACTGTCTCGCTATGTTAAAGGAGTTTAACATAGCGACACAGCTTTAAAAAAGCAACAGAGATCTCTGTTGCTTTTTTTAAACCTGTCTCGCTGTGTTAAACTCCTTTAACATAGTGAGACAGTGTTTTAAAAAAGACTTATACTAATGGAAAAAGTCTGGCCGACCGGACCTTTTTCCATTAGTATGTTGATTTACAACGTGCACGCTGACCAATCAGCGTGCACGTTTTGGAATATTAATGGGGGGTCATGGTATAATGTCCATTGTAATTAGTAAAAATTAAAATAATTTGAAAAACAGATTAAGGATAAAAAAATAAAAAAAAATTCAACAGAAACCTTACCGATTATCAAAGGGGACAACCTTTTGACACCACCAAAAATGTTAGATTTATGGACATCGGACAGAAACCTGGTAGGAATTATAAAAAAAGACCCAGATCCATATTAATGCGGTCTCATACGTACAGCAGTACATCAGCAGATGATTCCTCCACTACAGATGCCGAAGGGACTAACACTGGTGAATCCCTGGTCCCCAAAAAAGTCAAAGAGTCAGACCCACCCTTTAAACACATTAGGAGGAGGGGTGGGAGAAAGCATAGAAGGTACAAAGATAGACACAATCCAGGGACTCATACAAACATTTATGAGACAATAGATGGTAATATTTTGAATATTTCTCAAACTGTTTTAACTGAGGATCAAAGAAAGTTCTGAATAAAGGTTTGAATTTTGTTCCTGGGATTTTTGTCAATGAATCTGACATAGTTAATGATATTAATGATTTCTGCCACAGGATTAACCTCATACTTTTCTTTGGATCCAGGTCTGATTCTCAAAGATCTAATGAATTCAAATTTCATAAATCCAAACTTGTACCCCCTATGAACCGGAATGTAGCTGTTTTTCAACAAGCTGTACTTAGGGATATACACTTTAAGTTATATCAATTTTCACCCTTGAAACATAACCTAACGAATACTGAAAACAGGCAACAGCTTGCGGATAATAAAAACATTGTCATTACTCAGGCTGGCAAGGGTGGGGTGGTAGTCATCATGGACATGGATTTTTATATGAGAGAGGAAAATGGACAACCTTCCAACCCTTCCTATTACATGAAAATGCCTATTGATCCCACTCCTAATTTTTAAGTGGGAAATTGACAATTTTTTTGGACCTGGCAGTTTCGGAGGGTATCATATCAGATACAGTGAAGACACATCTGACGGTCCAGGATCCACAAAAACAAACATTATACCTGCTACCCAAGATACACAAATGCCTTAACAAACCTCCTGGAAGACCTGTTGTATCTGGGATGGGCTCATTGACGGAACCATTATCTGAGTTCCTCACATTGTATCTTAAACCACTACTAAGCCTGATTCATGCCAGAATACAAGATACCACATAATTTTTACACATTATTGCTGACAATCAACTAGAACCTGATTGGCTACTCTACACCCTGGATGTCAAGGCTCTTTACACCAACATACCACATTGGGCTGGATTGGAAGCCCTTAAGTTTTGGTTAGACAGAGCCCAACTCTATCCCATAGGCTTTAACACCCTTTTGGTCTGCATGGCTGAACATGTTCTCAGCAAAAATGTTTTTTATTTTCAGGGAGAATGCTATTGGCAGCTCAAGGGCACCGCTATGGGAGCGTCTTTTGCTCCCATATATGCAGACCTTTTTATGGGATACATTGAAGAACATCTCATTTATGACTCCGCACACAACATATATCTTGAGGAACTTGATATTTGCATCGATATTTGGACGATTGTTGGTTGGTTTGGCGTTCTGATGAGGAATATTTGGCAGAATTTGTATTATACCTAAATCAGAACAAATGGGGTATTGAATTTATGTCTACTCACAACAAAAATTAAATTAACTTTTGGGATGTGACCATAACCAGAAATCCAGATGACACTCTACAAAGTAAAACTTTTCACAAATACCCCCAGTACAACAACTTACTACATGCAATGAGCATGCATCCAAACCACATCATCCGAAATATACCCAAATCTCAGTTCCTCCGGATTCACAGAATTTGTTCCTCAGAAAAAGATTATGAAGAATCCCAACAGGATCTGGCCAACAGGTTCAGAGCTAGGGGTTAAAAGGAGCCTGACATCCGGAGTGCCCAACAAACTGCTATCAGTTCCACCAGAACTTCCCTTCTTAGATACCGTGACAAGGCTCAGACTGAACAAGATGAATCTATCAGATTCATCACAACATTTGGACACAACATCAACCTTATTTGGAATGTTATGAACAAACACTGGAACATTCTTACTGCCAATGAGGAGCTTATACCCTGGATTGGTGATGCATGTAAGTATGGATACAGGAGAGGGAGGACACTTGGGTCATTTTTTTCACATTTTAAAGGGTTCAGTTTGGCTGGAGCAATACACTATCAATTAACCATGACAGGTGACAAATTATGGGATACCTACCCATGTGGTCACTGTTCATCATGTCCATATATTTTTATATCAAAACATTTTACCAGTAAAAACACTTACAGGATTTTTGACATGAAATTATTTGGCAATTGTAACAGTGATTGGGTTGTATACCTTGCACCATGTATATGTGGTTCATTTTATGTTGGACAGATATCACAACCACTCCGATTATGCATGTTGGAGCACCGTAGCGACATATGAACCAAGAGGGAGACCAATGCCCTATTTAGACATTGTATACAACACAACTCAGCCAGATTCCAGTTTAGCATCATAGACAGAATTCTTGGTGATAGATCCAATAAACAAAGATGGCATTGTATTCTCACTAAAAAAGAGAAGTATTGGATCATTAAACTGGGTGCTTTGTTTTCACCTGGTTTAAATGATCATTTATAATGATATTATATGTTTATTTTAATTTTTACTAATTACAATGGACAGTAACTGTGTGGTTGATTTATTTATTTTATTTATTTATTTTATTTTATTTTACATTTGTTAACCGGGCTGGTCTAACTGGATACATATCCGTTTTCAGTAGAGGCCCGAGGAGAAAAGCTCTAATATACAATAGAAGTACATATTTAAATTGCAAGATTCAAAGTATTGTTACAACAAGAGAATGCAGCTTACATATGCAGGAATGAAAATTTACATAGATGTTATATAAGACTAAAGGACAGACAGGAAATTATACACAGAACATTGATTTCGTTAAAGATACTGAAAAATAGACTGAAATCAGAGATTTTCCTTATTACTAAAAGGAAAGAGAAATTTTGGAGATCTGCAATTAGGGAAATTGGCTAGGGAAGTGGACCTAGAAGTAAAGAGATATGTAGTTAGTCTAACTGTTATATTCTCTTTTTATTTTCCATACAGGAAACAATTTGAATGTTGGGACGATCACTTTGGGAAGAATCCTATTGGATGACTTATGCTATATATATATATATATATATATATATATATATATATATATATATATATATATATATATATATATATGTGTGTGTGTGTGTGTGTGTGTGTGTGTGTGTGTCACTGCTTATTTGCTGTTACTTTCATTTTCCACTGAGGAAAGCCTGTTGGCTGAAACCGATCTAGGTTGTTTGTTATATTAAATAAAATACTTATGTATTTAACTTAATAGCCTTATTTTGTTGATTTACACTGCATTTGATGCTGGCAATTTTGTCTACTTATGCTGTTTCCTGCCTTGCACCTGGGTCCTACTTGCAGAGAGTTTACTTCTTTCTGACAAATCACTGGCAAATTATTGAGAACTGAAGTAAAAAAATGGTAGAGATTTGAATTTCAGATTTCACATCCTTCAGAACAATTCATTCTAATGCAAAACCAGTTAGTTTATCAACTTTCTAAGTTTGTAAAAGCAGTACTTAAAAACTGTCCCTATTTTGGGCCTTTGTCCACCTATTATTTGTGGCTTTGTCAATCTTTCTTGCTCTAAGAGGTTGAGAGGTATGCTTAGACTGGGACAATTATGTGAGTTTGAAGGAAGAGTTTGCAGAGCTTGTGAACCCAGTGGACATTCCTCCTCTGAAGAGGCAGCAACAAGAGTAATTAGTACTTCTGGCTCAGTTTCTGAAGATGAGGTCACTGTGGCAGTTAATTTTAAGGTGACAAAGCTGCAGAAATAGATGAGATGTTGCAAGATATGCTGAAAGCATTGGATACTGTTGAGGTGTCATGGCTAAAGTGTTTTCCAGTGTTATGTTGAAGATGGAAAAGGAACTCCGGATTGGCAAACAAAGATGTTAGGCTTTATCTTGAAAAAATGAGAAGGGAAACTGCTTTCTATTGATATAGGGATCACACTCCTCAGCCACAATAGGAAAGCCTATGACAAGATGTTGGAAGGAAGATTAATCTTTTTTCCAACCTTCTAATTTGGGAGGGATAACTCAGGTTCTTTCCTAGCCATGGGAGAGAGGATCAACTTTTTTCCTTCATTCAGATACTGAAGATTTATGTGAGTTTGCTGTAATAGGCTCCATGTGTTCTAAGGAACTAAAAAGTCATCTAATACAGCAAGTTTTGTGGGATATTTTTCATTATGAAACTTGAAGACCACTGCAGTATGTCATTCTGTCTTATATTTGTGGTGCAATAATTTTGTCTGCATTCTTGGCAGTAAGTTTAACTGATTCAAGTCTGTGTTGTCTTCATGCATGTTCATGATTTTCATGCATATTATGTCAAGGTGCAGCAACGGAATGGAGAATATGCGTTCCAGGAATACGAAGGCAGTGTTTTCTTTTTTGTGATCTCCGCTTGTTGTCAGGACAGTGTGATTTCATGCATGCATTGGGGCGGTTTTACATTCGAGTGTGAAGTAAATGTGGATGTGATCAGAATCCACAACTCCAAATCAGTGGTCAAAGTTCTGGCCCAGAAAAGGGTAAATTATTCTCTACTGTTGAGGTATACACAGCTTTCTCTGTAGGACAGAATAAGTGCCTTCATGCCTTCTGCATGTCTTATGCTAGAGGGGAATAAAAGACTGAACAGTGGCAGCAATAAAGTCATTGCTCAAGTCTGGTGGTGAAGTTAGAGATGTGTCATAGAGCGAAACTCTTAATTTAGTAGTCATTCTGTCAACCCACCCTTTCCTGTGGTCATGAACTTTGGACAGAAGAGTTCACTTCTGGGTTCACACTCTGATAATGCGTAAGTAGTTCAGCAGTCACTGAGGATTTAGGTGTAAAGCCACTGCTGCGCGGGGGGGGGGGTGGGGGTCAGAGGTTACAGATGAATTTATTTTGGCATCCGATGAAGGTGTCCACAGAATGAGCCCATCAAGAGGTTTATAGGCTAAAGCCTACTCTGAGGATATCATAGACACAATCAGAACATGGGGAAGAAATTACATAGATTAGCTTCCCTAGGAAATTTGCAGAATGAGCTTGAGGTTATTGTTGGAAACAGGGAGATCTGCTTTGCCATGCTCAACTTACTAATACTGCGAAGCTAACAAGGGTGAGTAGCTTGTAAGTAGATGACAGGCTGTTTAGACACAGATACATACATACACACACACACACACACACACACACACACACACACACACACACACACACACACACACACACACTCTTCTTAAAACCAGCCCTGAAGTCACTGCACTCGAGGAGAGATTTCCATCACTGAAACAATTACGGTCAGTAGAATTCATTTTTGAATAAGTCGACAAGAAACGGATTTGTGCACTTTGCTATTGGCCAGCTGTTTACCTGTAATGATAAACACTTATCATCAGTATACCTTTAAGATTAGGCAACCATTAAAAATACAATGAATAGAAATTAAAAAAAAGCGAGGAAAAAGTCTTGAAATACATGTAATATGAACAGCTTTATGTTGTTATATTAATGATCTGCATTCCTGCTGCATTCCAGTGACCAATGCTTACTTCCTCTGTATTACATACTGCCATTATGTGACATGTGAGTAATCAGAATACATACCTCCCTGTTTAGTAAATAAATCCTTGCATTGTAAGCAACAGAATGCATGAAAAATACCTTAGAGATAATACAGTAGTAGGCATTGTAAAGCTATTTTGGTGTGCAGTAAATGGAAAGAGATAATACATCACTCTCAGTGTACCACCTTCTTGTGCTGACAGAATTTTAATGCTATGAAAACCATACTATGAGGATAAGATCCTAAAAGATAATTTGGGGGATGCATGGAGAAATAGATATGTTTTGTACAAAGTTACTGAAGACAAATGATTTCAATTTCCTAATAACAAGAAAAGGATTAATCTTTAAAGCTATGAGTATAATGTAACAAGAAACTGCTGCATTATAATGTGCTCAAATAAAATAGAAAATGAAAAAAAATTCAAGAGAATATTATTCTAACAATAGAAAATATAGTTATAAAGGAAAAATACTGCATGTAAAATAGTATTCATTACCATGAATTTTAACATAGGGCATATGTCAAGGGCAGGATTTGCAAAATATTTGGCAAAAGTCACAAATAAGTGCATTTCAACACAATTTTTGCTATAAAGCAAATTATTTTAAATGAGAACTGAAATGACAAATGATGCTGTTTTACTGATTATGTTAAGAAAAGTCTCTATTGTATTTCTCATTCATAAAGTAACCCACACACTAAATAGATTGTTGACACCAGAATGGATTCAGTGGTAACTTTGAAGTGTTTCAATTATTTGTATACAAGTTACAATTACACAAACACACAGACAAACACACATACACACACATGCACACAAAAGAATGCCCAGAGTCATCCGTCTCTATTCAAACCCCTGTGCACACACACACACACACACACACACACACACACACACACACACACACACACACACACACACACACACACCTGATACACATAAATAAAACAATGAAATTAAAGTGATAAGGATAAACACAAAATGTAGCATTTAAAGGCTTTTCTTCTGCTAATGTCATCAGTTCAAAATTTTACAGATGCCAAGCTTCATTTCTTTGTTTTTTTTACTTTGCATCTGTGGAGACATGCAGTATATTTCTGGAGAAAATGACTTTTCATTTCCAAATATGCATATCTATGTGTGTGTGTGTGTGTGTGTGTGTGTGTGTAAAATAAGAAACTAAGTTTGTGAATTAAAGTCAGGACTATAAAACACATATCACGGAGTCCTGGAAAAACTACCCATGAATAAATATGAAGTATTTATATCTGGCTTGAAGCTATTTTGCATTGACAGAAATAACAAAAACTGTAGAGGTATGCTGATGTATGATAAAGACACAATGGTTGTTCACAATTCTGTCAACCATTTCTAGCCTTGCTGTATACATATGTTCAATGATATCTGCCTATATACAAGGAACAAAATAATTTACCATTGCTGCAATGTCATACTCAGTCATATGTATAAAATCTCTGGATGGATTTTAGAAAACCTCACACAGATGATTTGTTAATGAACTTTAATCTGAAGGCCACTCACCTAGTATCTCTTCCATATTACACTCTATCTGTAACTGAGGAAATTCACTAGTTCATTTATCTGACACTCAAGACAGACCAAAGTTCTAATTACCAGAATGCACTGGGATAGCTCCTGTATAACTGATTGGACCACTTCAGAAGTTATGTAACTCTAATAGATGACACAAGTTAGTCATCCTCTATATAGGGCATCTGGTGAATTAAACACTTTATTATGTATTAATTGATTTATTGAGCTGTACTTTGTTGATTAGGTTAGTTAGTCCCTGTAGGCCAGTGACCACTTTTCAGGGTAGACCTGAAATGGTAGTCATAGTGAATAGGGAGAATTTTGCCAAGGCATGGAGGAACTTCCCTTACTCTTTTGTGTACAGGGACACAATTTGCCGTTATACTTCTTGTATTCTGTTCTGGGTGCAGAGGTGGCTCAAAGAAGCAGGAAGTTTGAAAAAGTAAACATGGAGGAGAAAGAAGATGTTTTTTGAGTTTTTGATGAAAATGAAACTGTTAATCAAATAGCTGAGGAGACTAATGTGGGGGAGAATGAGTCAGAATTGAGGCAGAATGAGGAGAGAGGAGAAAATGAAAATGAAAGTAGAGGAGAGTTGAGTAAAAGGCAAAACGAAGGAGGAGAAGTGAATATGATGGATTCTGAAGGGTTATTGCAGCAAAATTTGTTTTGCAGCAGATTCTACAACACGTGAGTGTGTTGTTGCAACCCTCCAATCGCGGTGGGGGGTGCAGGATGTTTACCTGAAGGAATTAATTGAACAGAGTCAACCAGACAGTGAGAAGGCAGTGCCATTGTGAGAAACAATGGACATATTTCAAGAAGAAGGAGTTCAGGGAATAAGGAAGGAAGTAAAGAAGTCATGCACAGAAACAGTGCAAGAAGGCAAAAGAAGAGAAGAAAAGGAGTTATAAATTTATTTTATATAATTTTGATTTGTTGGTTTGGGTATATTATATTGAAGATTAATACTTAGAATATGCCACAACTTATTATTTTGGTTGTTTAACATGACATTTTTAGTTATATCATTTTCATTAAAGAATATAGTGGTGTGAAGAGTTTTCCAGTTGGCAGAATAATTTGGGTCTATCCAGTTTATAAGTGTTCTAAAGGATGGTTCTGCACTATGACTCTTTATCTGGGAAATTAAGCCCTCCTTTTTCCCAAGGTCTAATATGATGTGTGTAAGCTATTCTGTTCCTGTTAGGATACCAGATAAATTTTAATCTAATTGTATTTATTTCTTTTAGTATGTGTTTATTTGGTATCATTGGAATCACTTGAGCTATATATATTATTTTTGGAAGTAATATAATTTTTACTAATTGTAATCTATCTTCAAATTTCGGGTATATTGTATTCCATTTTGCAATATGGATTTTTATAATGTGTATGATTTCTCCATAGTTTGTAGTTAGTGTTTTTTCTACATTTTCACATAGGGTAATTCCTAAATAATGTATAGTGGAGACTTGTTTACCTATTATATGATTAGAGTTTGATAAAAGAATTTATAAACACCAATACAGATATAAAATTGTGGATAGAATGACTAATACCATTCACTTCTACAAAACACTTCACCAAAAAGATGCATAAAAACATTTTCACCAATTGGGAGACAAAAAAATATTTGTTGGCAACATTGTATAAATAACCAGAAAGTATTACATTTCCAACACATACTAAACACATATGACATCACAAACAACGACTGGCTAGTTTTGCAAAGTGTAATATCACATGCACAAGATCTATGCAGAATAATCAATGACTCCTCATTTAAAACAAGTCCCAAAATAACAAAACTAATCTTTGAAATTATTTACAACAATCATAATCTGATAAATATAACCTCAAAACTTTATAAAATTTTAATGAATTATAAAGTTAAAACTCATCAAAATTACTAGAATTTCATTACAAAGGGTCACATAATAAATTTATCAATGGAAGGTAAAACTAACTTATTATATTCCATAAAATTAACATATAATTCACAATTTTAGAAGATATATATGTGGAGGTTTCTTTCTCCTAGCAATTTAGGCAGGTTTAACTCTACTATGTTGGAGATGTTTACAAAAATGTGAAGCAAACTGGATACATATGCTATATGATTGTATAAAACTCAAAAAGATATTGGGAAGAAATAAATAAATTTCCTAACAACAAGACCCCTCCGATACACTTCTCCATCCTAGCTAGTAATGGAACCCTTATATCACCTGAACTGACCTGTAAGTTATTAGGAGTTACAATAGACAATAAACTCACTTTTGACAATCATATTAATAACACCATTAAGTCTGTTAACAGAAAATTAGGCTCCTTGTATAGGATAAGACCCTTCCTCACCCCTAAAGCAAGAACTACCGTTGCCCACTCTCATTTACTCTCTACCCTCCTCTATGCTTCTCCCATTTACACCAATTTAAAGCAAAACAATCTCAACAAACTTACCAAAGCCTACAACAGTATTGCAAGGTTTGTAACTGGTAAGCCCTATAGAACCCATCACTGCATTAACCTACATCAGCTAGACTGGCTTGAACTGCAAAATGCTCTGCTACTCTCTCAACTAACAACTGCTCACAAAATCTTCTACCTACCTAACAACACACCTACACTAAACAATCTTATAACACCCTATAATAATCTTCATTCCCTACGCTCCTCTAATAAACTCCTAGCTTATATACCCAAATCTAACAACTTGGCTGGTGACTCCTTGTTCTCCACCACCACAGGTAAGCAATGGAACATGCTGCCACCCAACCTAACCTCTATTTCCTCCTTTCCCCTCTTCAAACTTAATCTTAAAAATCACCTAAAACTTCAATGGTTATGTCCTTGCTGTAACCCTGACTAATACTCTACTATTAGCCTGTAACCTCACTTCTCTCTCTTCCTTTACATTACTACTCTGCCAACAAATGTTATGTAAATGTTATCTTCCACATTTTTATCCCGATGGTTTACTGTACAATGTTACGTTAATTCCTTCCTAATGTATGTGGCATTGCCTCTTATTGCTTTGTTTTTTCTTTATTATTATTAAGTATGTGGAACTTTTCTCCCCGGGCCTCTACTGAAAATGGAAATATCTCCAGCTAGACTAGCCCAGTCAACAAATGTAAAATAAATAAAAAATAATAAATTTCTCCAAGCTGTATTTACAGACACATTTATATTAACAAACTCTATAATTTTGTTAAATTTTAATGAAAAAATAGAAATGAATAACAATGATTTGTATCTATTATGGACTGTGTTAACCACAGCAATGAAATGCATTACAAGAAAATGGAAATCATCATCTGAACCAACAGTTGAAGAATTTTTGTCTCCTGAAAGAAACAGCCTTGATGGAATGCAAGATCAAGGAAGTGAGATTTGCACCAAAAGTTTGGACTAACAATCCCTGGAATAAGATACTATCTCTAATTAACACTTTAAAAATGATTTCAGCAGACACTTAATGACAAGGAAAGAAAGAAGAAACTTATTTTCATTCTATGCAAAATTTTTCACAGTATGATTTGTTTTAATAATCTAATTTTATTCAGGTCAAATGTAAATAATGTACATAGTTTATGACTTATGTTTCTATTGTTATATAGAATTGACAATTATTTCAATAGTAAAACTAATAAAAAAATTAAAAAAGAAAAGAAGAAAAGAAAAAGAAGACAGAAGTAAGAAGAAAGCATCAGGTGAGGATAAGTAGTAAAATGGAGAAGAAGCTAGGCAGGAATGAAGTATGGGACAGCATCACTGCACCACTGGGTACTGAACCAAGAGAAGTAAGAGCTTTTATTAGTATTAACAAAAATACTTTATGTGACAGCTTTTTTGAAGAAGCACAGAATATGGAGACATTTTTAGAACAGTATGAAAAAAGAAAAACATGAAAAATCTTAAAACTTGCTAGTTATGCAGGCATTCAACAGAGAAGCTAAAAAAAGAATATTTATACAATTTCAAACTGAAATTGAGAAAAACAGTTCAAAAGACTATTTAAAAACTGTGTAGAGATGTAATGAATGTTATGAAAATATATGACAATAGAGGTTTATGGAGTGGGGGATGAGAATGTGGTGTTATATTGAAAATGCAAAATGACAAAATTATGCATTTGCCAAGTATAATTAATGTTGATGGGAATAAGAGGTTGGTTAGATACTGGGGGAACCAAAGATATGTTTTCTGTGTAGCAAAGCTGATTATTTGATTAGCAATTATGACAAAAGAAAATGTTTTGTTTGTGGTAAATTTGGTTATGAAGCAAAAAAAAAATGTGAGCAAAAATATATAAAATCTAAGAAAAAAAGGTCATTCGTGGGATGGACTGTAATGCTATATAAAATTACACACAGGAAACAAAGTTAGAGCAAGATATGGAAAGTATTATAGTAGATAATGCAGAAGAAACACAAAAAGAAAAAAATTAATAAGAAATATCTAGGAATCGAAGTAAATGAATGTGTAGGAATGGAAGTAAATTAATGTGCGAGTGAAACTAATGGAAAAGAAGGGGGTTAGATGAAGATGAAAGTAATTCAACTAATGAAAGAGATGATAAATAAATAAGATATAAAAGTAAAAAAGTTCTATTGGGAAAAGAGTGAAAAATAGAAAATATAAATTTAAAAATATAGGTGTAGAAGGAAACAAAAAAGGAAAAGGATAAAAGCAACAAAAACCTTTCCTCATAGTGAGGATCCTAGCCATTAACATTAGCAATATAAATAATGTTCAGTGAAGGCTAGAAGTATTGTGATGGTGCAGAATGCTAAAAATGGACATTATAATATTAATAGTCATAAGAATAACAACAGAAGAAGAAGGACTACAAATTAATGTATTAAGGGAAAGCAAGGTTTTATGGAAGATAGGAGATGAGAAATGTTCAGCATAGCAATTGTATGCAGAGAATGTGTAGAAGTTCGGAATCATATACTAGTAGTAATAGGAAGAATAGTAATATTAGATATATGATGAAAGAACCAAGTATAAAGGGTGATTACACTCTATGTATACACTTTACAAAAAACAAAGAGCGATCATGTTTAGGAAAATACATGATTATATGAGTGCAAATATGCAAGTAATAGTAGTGGGGGACTTCAACTGTGATTTAAGACATAGGGGAAAAGAAGGAGCGCATGTTAAAGTTATTTCAGATATGATCAAAAGTGCTAAAATGTACTCATGGAAAAACAAACACTGGACATACAAAAGGAGTAATCTCAGAACTGAAACTGATAACTTTATAGTATCAGAGAGTCTACGTATATTAAATAAAGAGTTAAAATAATGGGATTTCCAGGTCATGCAACAATATGGATAGAGATTCAAGAAAGAATAGGTTATATAAAATAGGTAGAGGGATAAAAAGAATCAATGAATCAGAATTAAATGAGTATGCAAGGGATATAACACATCAATTATGGCTGGATCATATAAACATGGGAGGGTTTTGTAAAGAAGGGGCAAGTTAGTAGATGAGTTTTAAAGAAAATATAGAAAATAAGTACTAGAATGGCAAAAGGCAAAATGAATACAAGACAGTTGTAAATGTAAGGAAATCAGTGACAAGTCTTTAATAATATAATTGACAATAAAGAGGAGTTCATAGAAAAAGAGAGAATATTATATGAAATGAACCAACAGAAAATTAAAAACTGTTATTCAAACAAAGGTATTTTTTACAAGGTAGAAAAGAAGTAGTAGCACCAAATTTAAGTAAACTGGTTAATGAAAAAGTATAAGTGACAGTAGGTTTATTATAGTTTAGTTTTCTCAACTGTTAATTAATATATATTTGCTGTTGTTTTGCACTACTGCTATATGTGTTATGTGTTTTATTAGATGCTATGTAGTGGAGCTTTTCTTCCCGGGCGTCCGTTGAAAATGGTCTTCATGGCCAGTTGGATTTTGCCAGTAAAGAAATGTAAAATAATAAATAATAAAAAAATAGGAATAATAAAGGAATTAAAGAATGAGGAAAGATGTATAGTGAATGCACAAAAAGAAATATAATATCCAATGGTATCTGAGAAACCTTTTTCTATATGTGACACTATAAGAAAAAAATAAATGAAATTTAAAGAAATTGACTGAAGAAGACAATAAGAGAAAGGAAGAAAATATTATGATAATGGAATTTAAAAATGCAAGGAAAACAATAAATGCAAAAGCAGCTACCGGTCTAGATGGACTTGAATATGTAATGTATAAGGTCATGCAAGAATGGAAAAAGAATATTCTTAGAGGGTGTTGAATGGTTTCAGACAGGTGTAAATGATGAAAAAACTTACATGGGTGCAATGACATTTATATGCAAAAAAGGAAGAAAGAACAGACATAAAAACTGAAGACCATTAGTATTAAATAATGTTGATTATAAAATCTTTATGAAAATAATAGAAAAAAGAATAATAAGCAATGTTAATAAGTTACTAACTGAAACAGTTTCTGGAGCAAAATAGAAAGGAAGTCAAGAACTTCTAATGTTAATAAAAGAATTAGTAGATGGTGTAATAAACAGGTAAAATAATTAAAAATACTAGTGGGAGATGTAAGTAAAGCATTTGGTAAGATTTAGCATGAAGCATTATGGGAGATACTGAAAGAATATAATATATGTTATAAAATAATATACATTTTGAAATCTTTATATAACGAAAAAAGTAAGACTAGTGGTTAATGATTGGCTATGCAAGGTAATAGACATAAAGAGTGGCATTAAGCACAGATGTCCAGCAAGTAGTATTCTATTTACAGTAATTATGAATGTGGTAGTTACCAAGATAAATTTGGCATTGGATATTGTACAGCAGATGGAATTCTGATTCCAGTTGTGCTCTTTTATGTGGACAACTTAGTATCAGTTGTAAAAAATAAAGAATGGCTGAATATAACCATCAAGGCACTTGACAAAGAGCTAAATGTGTTAGGATTAAGCATTAATGAGAACAAGAGTAAAGAACTGGGGTTCTCTGGAAAAATAAAAGGTGTTCACTTTAATAAAGCAGAAATATAAATTTTAGGAATAAGGTTTGGTACTGAACAACTGAGAGTAATACAATGGAAAGATATGATACTTAAAATACAGAATACTTGTATATTCTGGAAAACATTTAAACTTACATATAGAAAAAAACATGTTTAATTAATTCAGTAATATTAGGTAAAATGTCACATCTAGCAAGTATATTTATGATACCATCAGAATCTGAAAAAGAATTATTGAATGTGTTATTCACATTCATATGGGGATCTAGATTGAACCCTATTAAAAGAGGAATTCTTTATGTTACCAATAAGGAAGGAGGCTTAGGTTTAGCGCACAAAATTGTATACATAGCCTCATTAAACTTATATAAAATACTGACATGGATGCAGGACAAAGGAAAACTAGTAATAAGGATTATAGATGAAAAATATAAATACATTTGGGAAAGGCTTAAATGTCTAAAAAAGGAGTAAGGAAATCGTATATAGAAATGATACTATATTAAGAGAAAATAGTATCATGGAAAATTGATTTAGAAAACATAGAAAAGAAGAGGAGAACATGGTATGAAAATATAATGGAAAGTTTTATTATATTTACCTTTGGAAACATTTAGGGAATAAAAATGTGAAGGCAGTAAAAGTGAGTTTGAAAAGATGTGAAAAAAATATGGAATGCACAGATTTTTTGTGAGGTTGTCTATAAATAGGCTGACAGTAAAAGCAAATATGGCATACAAAACAATAATTGGTGACTACTGAACAAGTTTTTTTTGAAATGTAAAAGGGTATATCAATTTTGGAAGAAATATGTGAAAAAGAATGTTTAAAAGGACTGAAAAATGTTAAATGTTTAAATATGAAAATGATAGAATATGGATATTATGAAAACATGAACAAAATGATATGGATAGATTGGATGAAAAAATTATTTTGGATAATGTAGACAACTTGGAATGAAAGAATCAGTGAGATAAGATACAATGGGAAATGGGCATTGTCAGATATTTTGAAAAAAAAGATTTTTATTGGGTTAAAAGGAGTGGGAGTAATTGTGAATTACTTAAATATAATGGTAAGTATTGCTAATATTGTAAAGAATCTGTACAATTTGTATATAGAATGTATATATTGTATTTTGTGAATTTTAATAAAGGGCCCCGACTCTTTAATTTGCTGTTTTGGATCTGGATGGTAATGGATAGCTGCTGCTGGGAATGTTTGGAAGACGCAGATGGAGAGGTGACCAAAACTATTGGAACTGAGGAGATTATTGTAACAGAGTGAGAAGGAGTTGGATTAGTAACACATGATTTACTAAATTTGTTGCTAGAGAAAAGTGAACTAGAAAATGAAGCAGATGCAAGCTGGAGTAAAATAGCTAATGAAGTTTTAGAAGCAGAAGACATGACAGTTTCAATAGGAAAAGTAATAGGTTTTAGAGATAAGGAACAGAAAACACTGGTGTGTGGTTGGCTAGTGGAATAAGTAGTTTAACCGCAAACATCAGTAACAGGTTTTAAAAAAAGTTTATGTTAATGTTGTAAGAAGGGGAAGGCAAGCAGCTCTGGGAATAAAAAAAAAACATACATCAGTAAATTGTGAGTGAGTAACTCTGGACTAAGAACCATGTGGTAAGAAATAAGACAATGACTGAATTTTGTTTAAACAGATAAGATTTGGACAAAATTATTTTTGCCTTTAGAATTCATTATAAAAGACTTATGAGTATTAATAGATTTGGGCGCTGAGAGCTTCTGTAGTGACTTTTGAAACATTTGGTTTATTTGAAAAAATCATATCTGAGGTAGACAGAAGACAAGAGATTGCACCAGGGAAAGATTATAATTTTTTGATTTTGCACTGCAACTTAAAAAGAAAATGCATGTATAGTTCAGAAATGCTGACACCAACAATGTTGAAATTAAGTCTTTTTTCTTAATTGTTTACAAAAGTGTATGACATAAAAAAGTATTTGATGTTTGGACTGGGGGGTGGAAAGTGTTAGTAACATTAAATGTGCTAGAAGGAAGGATGTACCTTGCTCAAAATGTAATAAATGTTAATGGAAAGAGAGGGCCAGCCAGAGGCTTTTCTTTTGTGGCAATGAAAGGCATTTAATGTAGTACTGCAGAGAAAGAAGATCCTGAAAATTATGACCCTCTGGGCTTGAATCCAAAAGACTTCCTTTCAATGTAACTGGTAGCTTACCATGACAGCAGGTCTTTTAGAATCTGCCCACTGGTGCAAGCCTTTTTATAGATAGGCCATGTATCAAAATAAGTCACTTACAATGACAGTAAGACTTTTGTAACCAGTTCAGACTTACATTGAGAGTAACTCTTTTGGAATCTGGCACAACGTGTAGTAAATATAATATCCAAAATAAAAATGAAAAATAGAAAGGAATATAAAGAAATAATGGAAGACTTTCAAATAGAAATTGTGAAAAAAGGACATTGAATAAGAGAGATAGAAAGAAAATTGCATGACAAGAACAGAGAGCAGATTAAAAATGTGTTTATGGAATGTTTTTTATTTTTAAATGTAAGAAAGAGACAGTATCTCATTACTTAGGAAAACAAGTGAGAATAAAATAAGGAAGAATTGATGCATTGTTTGATGAAGACGGTGGCATAAGTTATAAACAAAATGAAATAATGGAATTAGTAGGAATATTTGTCGGTAAAATGTTTGAATATGAAGAACTTGAAACACAGAAAAGGTGTTTTAAAGAATATCCAAAGGTACTAATGCAAACTTGGAAAAAAGAGATTTCTATGGAATAAATGCAGTAAGCAATAAAAATGGAGAAAAGAAGAAGCAC
Source organism: Protopterus annectens (assembly GCF_019279795.1). Taxonomy (NCBI): domain Eukaryota; kingdom Metazoa; phylum Chordata; order Ceratodontiformes; family Protopteridae; genus Protopterus; species Protopterus annectens. The sequence goes on from NC_056730.1 coordinate 993,605,777, forward strand.
TGGGATTAGATGGACTAAGTTATGAGTCTTAAGAGTGAATGGTGATGGTGGAAGAAAGCATGATTTTCTTTCCTGTAAATTATTAAATGAAAAGCTAGAAAAAGGGATAGAACAGGAGGAAATATGTAGTGGGGTGATTACATTTATACGTAAAAAAAAAGATGAAAGGAAAGAAACTGGAGACATAACTTTGTGGAATATTGATTATAATAAAATATTTATGAGAATAAAACAAAAAGGATTCAACAGGTGTTGAATGAAGTAATAGGAAATGAGAATGTTAATAATACTAAAGTAAATAAATATGATATTGTCAGAAAAACTAGTAAGATTGATTTAAATGTGATGTAGAAAAGGCATTTGATAAGATAAGTCATGAGACAAAGTGAACCGTTTTGGAAGCATACAGAATGAGTAAAAATAGTGGAAGTCATAAAAACTCGTTATGAAAATTAAAGGGTAAAAATAATGGTAAATGGATATATAGAAAAATAGAGCAAAGTAAGAAGGGAAGTTAAATAGAGGTGTCCATTCAGTATGTGTGTTTTTGTTCTAGTAAAGACTGCATTTACTCAGACTTTTATGTCTGAAATGCATGAAGTATGCTCAAAGAGAGCAAATGAAATTGAGATACCAGTATGTCAGTCTTATGCAGATGATTTGGTTATTGTTGCAAAATACAGAGGATGGATGAATGAAAGTGTTAGAAGAATCGAAAAGTTATTTAAAAAGTCTGTTTTAATACTGAATAAAAGAATAAGTAAAGGGTTTGGTGAAAGAAAGAAGATGATGGTGAGAGATGCAATTACATTAAGAACCTAGAATCCTTGCTGTCTCAATCACAAGACAGCACATCTGGCACTAAGAAGGTGGTCTGCTCAAACACCATAACCACCATACCTCTAACACCACCCACACCTGTACAACACACTCCCACATATATGGAGGTTCTCAACAAAAACATACCTAAACAAAAGAGACCACCGAGGCAAAAAAAAAAAAAAACGCACATCACAGCCCACAGCACCTAGCACCACACATAGTTCACATATCTGTGTCTCACAGCCTCTAAGGCCCAGCCACAAATCCAACATACTAGTCATAGGAGACTCGATTGTGAGACAGGGTCTATATTAGATCTTTGAACACTTAGATTGTCGAATGCAAAAAATGTCAACACCTAAATGTTGAAATCTGATAAACGCAACAGGTCAATTATGCACATTTTTCCCCAGGGAAAATATTTGTTTGGCCAACACAAAGAAAAAACTGGAGGGGCTTCATCCCCCAACACCCCCAAACATGGGGGGCTATGCCCCCCACCCACCCCAACTAAATATATGCATTTTTTCCACAGGGAAAAAAATGTGTACTTGGCCTGTTGTGTTAATTAGACTTCAATGTTTAGGTGTCGATGATTCAGCGTTCAACAGCCTAAGTGTTTGAATATCTAATATAAACCTGTGAGCCAGATGTGCCCCTCACTAGGATAGACAAGGAGAAAGTCACAATAAGTTGCTTGTCAGGTGCTAGAATCCACCGTATCACACATGCCCTCAAGTCTCTCAACAACAGGTACTGCTATGACTCTGTCACAGTCCATGTTGGTGTGAATAACTTGAGATGTACCTATCTGGACTATATGAAGAGACAAATGATTGAGTTCACTGAATATGTGTCCCAGGCAGGTATGTCCCTAGCCTTAAGCAGCATCTTACCATCACTCAGAATGATGCCTCAAGACAAACATAAATTGATTGACTTTAACAACTGGCTTAGTTTTTGGTGTCATTCCAAGGGGATGCAGTACATGACAGCCTGGGAGGACATGATTGACAGACCATTATGCTTTGCCAAAGGTGACCTTCATTTGTCTTCCTTGGGGTTCAGGATTCAGGCAAAGGCTCTTGCCTCCCCTATAGTATGCTTTTTAGGTAAAATCATGAGGACAAAATTACCAATATGAAAAGTTCTTCTAATGAAATTTAAAGGTCATGCTGCTAACTGCTAGGACTCTTAATATAAAACTGCACTCATTGCAAGCATTCCTCACCCTGGAAGATGTTGAAATTTATACAGTCACTGAAACCTGGTTCATAGCTGCAGAGAGCACCACAGCCTTACCAGTTTACTCATCCTGCCATACTTTCAGATCCCAAATGGAGGGCTACAAAGCAAAAGGAGATGGAGTTTCAATATTTATCAAAGACATACACATGTCCAGGCTGGTCAAACAGTATGATGCACATGAGACACTCCAAGTGCAGTTAACTGTTGACAAAACACCTATTCAAATCATAGCTAGCCAAAGACCCCCAACCATGACTCAGGACACCCATTCCACCAATCTAAACATACTTGAATCCATCAAAATTCAACCCTTTACCCTAATCCTGGGCAGCTTTAACTACCCAACCATAGAGTGGAAGATGTATTCTAGCCCAAACATGAATGCCCAGAGTTTCCTCGACTTCATCATTGCCAGTACATTGGATCAGCTGGTCGATATCCCCATGAGAGATGAATATATCCTGGAGCTGGTACTAACCAAAATGAGTAGCCACTGTAGCACCTTTGCAGTGTCATACTCCTTGGTAATATCTGATCATAAAGTGATCAGTTATGAAGTCACACTCTCCCCTGAACCCCCCAGCCTTTCCAGGGTCAAACAGAAAAAGTTTTCTAAATCTGACTAAAACCTCTTGAGAGAAGGTATAAGCAGCTTCACAGCCACCATCCCTAAAGTTGGAACTGGCACTGATGTCCAAACCTACACCATAAAATTATATGAGCACCTACATAGCTGCATGGACTCAGCAGTACCTGGCAGAACCAAATCATCTTCCTCCAGGAAGAGTAAACCTATCTGGGAGACAGTATCAATAAATAAACTTTATAATAAAAGGAAAAAAAATGCTGTCCTGGAACAAGAAGGAGCAGGTGCCAAGTTGGAAGCAATCTCTCCTTTGTCTGGACAAGCAAATGAGGTCACTGGTAAAATCCTCTAAGTCTAACTTCGAGTCCAAATTGGCCACATCCACTAAAGACAATCACAAGGCCTTCATCACATATGTCTGCAGTCTCAAAGGTAACACCCAAATCTGCTCTGAACCAGTGGTCAAGAACACCACATACACAAACACCATAGATAAAGCCAAACTGCTGGCAGACAGCTTTAGTGAAAACTTCACCCTCCTGTTCACCACATCAGTAAAGCAGGACATCTCCAAAACCTGCTCCCTCCCCTCATCACCATGGAGCAGTTGTTTAATGCCCTCTTAAAGGCAAAATATATAGCCTCCATGGGACCCAAAAACATCCCTGGCTGCATCCTACATGAACTCAGGAAAGAGCTCTCAGCACCGGTAGGCACTCTATTCAACTAAAGCCTGAGCACTGGCTTCATCCCAGCTGAATGGAGGACAGCCACTGTCATCCCTCTTCACAAAGGTGGAGTATTCACTGATCCAGGAAATTATAGGCCCGTCAGCCTAACTAGCCTGATCTCCAAGGCCATGGAACACATTATCATGAACCTTCTAAACAAGGACTTTGGCAAATCCAAATGCTTGAACCCACACAGTTTGGTTTTGTCACAGGATAATCATGTCTGGTAAACTTGGTCATCTTCTTCAAAACAGTCACCAAAGCCATGGACAAGGGGAGGATGGTGAACACCACCTACCTTGACCTAGCCAAAGCCTTTGACACTATTCCCCACTTGGGCATAATAGATAAACTCTCCCAGATAGGCATCGACCTGTATGTTACCAGATGGTGAGCTAAGTGGCTCACTGATAGATTCCAAGCAGTCAAAATAGGGGAAGCCACCTATAGTAGTAGACCCATAACAGGTGGCATACCCCAAGGATCAGTCTTGGGTCCTCTACTGTTTGGGATATACTTTTCTGAGGTGCAAGCCAAATGTAGTGGTCGGTGGTTGACCAAGTTTGCATATGATTGCAAGCTGGGTGCTGTCTTAAATTACCCTAGTGATGTGAACATCATCCAAGAGGGCTTTACTAAAAACTAATGACTTGTGCCAGAAGCATGACCTCAAACTGAATGCCAAGAAATGCATCATTATTGCCTTTGGAGAAAAATGACACCCCCACTAATTATCACATTAATAACAATGTACAAAGCATGTAATCAGTAGTGAGGGACATAGGCACCCAGGTTGATAGCTGATAGCAACCTGACTTTTGACCACCACATTGTCTCCATTGCAGAGAAGGCTTTCTACATGGCCTACCTCATAAGTAAGGGTATTTTGTCCAGGAACAAAAAGGTCATAACATCCCTGTACTCCTCCCTTATCAGACCCATTATTGAGTACAATGCCCCCTTCAGCATGTACCTTGCCAAGCACATGCAGCAGCTGGGGAGACCACAGAGGTTCCTGATCAGGTAAATCCAGGGTTTCAAACACCTATCTTCTACAGATAGGCTAAAATCCCTGTCCTTCTACTCAGTCTCATACAGAATGCTCAGAGTTGACCTATGTCTCGTATACAAGGCCATTTCAGATCCAGCATTCATCAGCAGTTACTGCATATCCATGTCAAACTCCACACATGGAACCTACATGCAAGGCCTCAACCTGGTTTGTGACATTAATATAATTTGTTGGTGGGATAGATTTGTGTGTCAAAGACTCCCCCATCTGTGGAATAGACTCCCTTCCTCTCCATGTCAAATAGAGTACTTCACTAGCCCTCTTTAAGAGGAACCTGGCCGACTGGATATGAAACAAAAAATACATCCCTGGGATCCCACGTGTCCCTGCTGGACAGGGGAAGCAGGTGCTGATGCCTAGTATCGTCCTGTGAAGATGAACAAAATGTACTACAAGAAAATCGAAATTATTATATCAGTGGTTAAGCTTGTGGAATATGAAAACATACCAAATCAGTGGAAATTGAAACTGAAAGAAATCATTATAATTAAAAAATGCTTGCAAGGTAGAAAATTTTAATTTATCATATAATATTAATGTGCATATGTTAAATGCATTCATTTTGGTGAAATCTGGTTATTTGGGGAAGTTTATATGCTTTCTGAAAAAATAGAAAAAGAATTTCTAGAAATATTTTTTCAGTTTTATATGGGGCTTGATACTGAAGCCTAAGGAATAGGAATAATATAGAGTAAAAAGACAATGTGGGTTATTTCTTAAAAATCCTATTTTTTGCCATCAATGCCCCTGTTATGGATTATTAATAGTATGAAAAATAGGGAAAATAAAATGGTAGGAAAGTTGTTATATGAGAGGTATAAACAGACAAGGAAACAAGAAAAAAAGAAAAGAAGGTATGCAAAAGTGATTATGGAAAGAAAGGTATATGTAAAGAAGGTAATGTTATGGAAATTAAAAACATGATGAATGTAGTGAGAAAATGAATGAGTGGCATAAAAATGTCTAGTTCTTTTTTGTTTTGTGTCCATGGATTGATCTATCAGATGATGTTAGAAATGCAGTAAAGTAAAGAAGGAAAAGGATTGAAGATTTCTATGAAGCTGAGGACTATTTGTGGAGATTTCTGCTAAACAAGTTACCTGTTAAGGCAAATATAAAATAAAATACAAAAGAAGAAAGGTGTTATGACTGGAATTATAAATGAAACAGCAAAACATTATTTTTAAAATATAACAGTATAAAGTATTTCTGGGAATGTTTAAAAAATGTATAAAGTTGAGAATGTTCCAGGGAAATGAGTATAGAAATGATATTGTATGGTAAATATGGCAAAGAAAGGATGGTAGAAATTGAAAAATGGGATTAAATATTATTTGTTACAATCTGGGCATTGTGGAAACAGTGTGAAGGACTATTGTATAAGAAAAATAGAAGGGTGAAGCTTGGTTGGTGGTGGAAAAATCATTGGGAAGGATATATGAAAACTGAGGATATGGGAATGGAAGAATTATGTACAGATATTGTGTTGTATCACTGATGAAGAATGTGTGCAGGATAGGTTAATAGGATGGATATGGGGTTGCAAAATATAATGTTGCTGGTGGAAATAAAAAATGTTGAGAAGGATATATGAAAATTGAGGCTATGGGAATGGAATAATTATGTATAAACACTGTGTTGTATTAATGATAATGAATTTGCACAAATTATGTAAATTGAATGGAGATGGGGTTGGAAAAATATATAAACGTCAGTAATATAGAATAGTATGTAAACAATGTACATATAAATAAAGCAAACCCTACTCTTGGAGCTGCTAAGTATTGCCAGAAAGATGTTACTCTGGTTACAGTAATCCATGATGAAGTAGTGTGTGGAGAGAGAGTGAGAGAGTGTGTGTGTGAGAGAGAGAGAGAGAGAGAGAGAGAGAGAGAGACAGTAATATAGAAATAGAGGGGAAAATAAGATTTTTATGACAGAGTTACAAATCAGAAGTATGAAAAATGACAGGTGGAATTACTGGATCATGAGGAGCTAAAAGATGGTGATGAAGTGAGGTGTAGTCACATAGTAAACTGTGTTTTTAAAGAAGAAACATTGCAGAAATTGAAGATTCAGAGATGGGCTTGTTTTTTTTCAATGCAGTAAACACATTTAAGGGTATGACTGCCTATGGTAGAAACTTATTTTAAGGGTAAACCCTGGCATTAAGAGTATATTAAATAAAGAAAATAAAGGGAGAGCATATACATGGACTGTCATTCAAGGCAGAAACATTGAAAGTATAGGAATAGAAAGAAGAAAAATAAAATAGAAGAACAACAGAGATAGCCAGTAGTAAGAAATACTTCAAAAAGTAAGGGCAATATTGACAGACATGATATTACAGGCAATGCTATTCCACCATTAAGAACTGATAAAAAACAATAAGGGCATTGATACATATGAGTGCAGAAAGCTTTTGTGAAATGAAGTTTGAGAAGTTAAATTTTCTGGAAAGATTTATGAATGAAACTGAAAAGAAGATTTCTTTAACACTGTGGAACAAGTATTTATTTCAGAGGTTTAGGATTACAGTTATAAAGAAAACTAAATGTGCAATTTAGGACTTCAGATATCAATTAACTTAAATGGAAGACTTTTTTTTGTTCTATATTCAATATACAGTACATTACATTAAACCAGATAATGAAAGAAATGTATGGACAGGGGATGGGAAATTTCAGTGTCAATGGATGCAAATGAAGGTAAAATACAGCATATATAAAACACAATGATTTTGAATATTTAGAAATGCTTAGTTTGATCTTAGGGAACAGCCAAAGACTTTTTTTTTGGGGGGGGGGGTAAAGTACAAAAGCATGATAAAAGACATGTGGACAATTTTGGGAGAGGAGGCATATTACTAGAGATTATAAGCCACTGTGTGGGAAATGTGAAGATTTGGACATTTTATTTATTTTTTACTAGAAATCAAATGGTAGATGAAGAAAAGTCAGAAGAGTTATCAGTGGCCCATAGTATTAGGAAATAATATGGAAGAAGGTGTATTAAGAAGAAAATATGGGCAATTTTGGTGAGGAGTGTGGTAATAAAGAAATCATAAGTGTTAAGGAAACCGGTTTTCCATTACCATAATAAAATAAATATTTGTCTTCATTGAGTAATGAAGAAGTGGAAGAAAAATTTGAAACATGGAAGGAACAAGTGAAAATGATGATACATTAATAGGAGGAAGACTTAGGAGAAGGAAAAGAAAAATACAAAATGATAGTAGAAAAACTGCAAAAGGAAAGGGATTATATAGAACTCTGTTATAAGATGTTAATATCAGAAATAATATAGGAAGCATATTAGTGATGGAATAGTGTAAAAATAGAATGGCTGCATTTTGCCTGTTGGATTCTAGGTGTAATAAAGAAGAAAAATAAAGAGTATTAAGGAAATATAGGAAGAAAAGATATATTTAGTGGGGGATAAGACATGTTCAGGAATAGGATTTTTTATATAAAAATGAAGATATAAAAAAATAACTAGCACAATATTTATACAATGAATGGTAGTGGTATGCAATATGAGACTGAGAAAGCAATATATAAAAATAATAAGGATTAATGCACATACTCATATGATTGAGAGGAAAAATATATTTGTGGAAATGAAAACATTTGTACTTTTGAATATGTGAATAGCCATGATAAGACACTTTAATTTCAATGTAAGGAAAGGAAATGGCAAATGTCAGAGGATATTAAGATGTTATGAGAGGAGATAATGTGTGAAGATTTACAAACAGGAAAGCATAGTATCAATATAAGGTGATTTTAAAAACTAAAACTGATTGTGTGATGTATTCAGGAGCTCAGATGGAAATAATGGGGGCTAGAGAAATTGCAGAAATTTCTAATCATGCAGTAGTATAGACAAGAATATGAGGAATAAAGAAATGATAGAAAGGAAAGAGAGTGAGATTTACTGGAGAAGCTAGACAGAATACAAAAGAGAATAAATATTGTGAAAACAGCATATGATAGTGATGCAGTTTTATAAGATTTAGACATATTGGTTGGAAGCCTACAAGCAGAAATATAAAAAGTGCATTTCGAGTTAGAGAGAAATATAAAACAAAGAAATAAGATGGAATATAAGGAAGTAATGCATATCTATGAGAAAGAGATATAACTAGGAATTTACAAAATAAAGGAAACAAAATGAGAAATTAGAAAAGGGATAGAATGTTAAAATGATATTACAAAGATAAATACTTTTCTGAAAATGGAAGAAAGGAAGTTTCATATTTCCTAAGCAAAGTAGTAAAAGTAATAGAAGGAAGGATGGAAGCAAATATAGATGCAAATAGTAATTTATAGTATAAACAGAGTAAGATTATGGAAGTGGAAGAATAATTTTTAATTCAAACATGAAAAAAAGAAAGGAATAGAACAAACTGAATGGAAAGTTAAAATAATATTGGATAATGTGAGGATTTTTAAAATGGAGAAGCTAGTCAATGTGATAGTAGAAGGAAAGGAAATATCCTCACAATAATTGGACAGATTAGGTTATGGATATGATAAGGAAATGAATGATGATAAAAGAGTATTTATAAAAATATTAAATGCATGGATGGAGGAAAGTATAACAGGCAAGGAAATACATGTGGGGGTAAAAAACACATGATAGAAGGATGAAAATGGACTTAAAGAATTGGAGGCCAGTAACAATGAGGAATACAGTTAATACAAAAATAATGCAGAAAATGTTGAAAGAAGTTATAGAAATTTTGTTTGAATAAAGGAAGAGGAATGAAAGGAGTCTTAATAATTATGAAAGAACTAGGAATGATTTTGTAAGAGAATAAAGAGGTAAGATTGGTATCATGTGACATAGCAAAATCATTTGATAGAGTAAGTTAGGGAGCAATGTGAAAATTCTAGCAGCTTACGTTACAGAAGAAAAACTGAGAATACAATACAAAATGTTACAAGAAACCATAAGTAAATATTATGATAAATGGAGTCGACAGATGATAATATTAGGAGAGGGATAAAACAAGGATGCCCATTATATATGTGTTTATTTTAGTAATGAATGCAATAATGCAGACATGAATGAGTGAGATGGAAAAAGCAGTATGGGTGATGGAAAGGGGAGTTCGATTGCCATTATGTTTGTCATATTCAGATGCTTTGGTTATATTAGTTAAGAATAAGGGATGCATAAGGGAAATTTTAAGGAAAGTGGAAAAAAGTGTTAAGAAAGTTTGATTACAGTTAAAAAAAATGAAGTGCAGTGGTCTGACTGAAATAAAAAAATAACCTCAATATATTTTATGAATAGAAATATAAAATCTTAGGCGTCAGATTGGGGAATAAGAAAATAGGGTAGGTCAATGGAAATAGATAACTGAAGAAATAAAACGATTGTTGTCATAGTGACATTTTATTTATCTTTTCCAAAAAGGTATGCATGAAAATCTATATGTTATAGGAATGTAAGCATATTCGAGGGTATACATTTCCTATTCAAATAGAGAAAAAGTTGTAAGATTTTTAGTTTTTTTTTTTTTTTTTTTTTTTTTTTTTTAACTTTTATTTGGGGATAAAGACTAAACCCAATAAGATTTCAAAGGTTGGAGTTTAAAAAAAAATCCAGTGGCATATTTCAAAACAATGCATGTTTTTGTTTTAATGAGGAATGTAAAAGAAGGTGGATCAAAAATGAAAGGGCAGATTATGTTTGAAAACTATGAGGACACATGGAAATGGAGAAAAAGAATAAAAGAAAATTGAGCAGAAAGAATATGAATGTAAAATTAAATTATCAAGGTCAAAAAATGAATGTTATTGATGGAAGTAAAAAGACAGATATAATCTGATTTTTAAATATTTTATTTAGTATATCCTTGGAGACAAAGAGAGACAAGGTAGAAACAAGTCAATAAAAGACAGTTGAAAATTGCTTACATTTTTTATGAAGTAGGAGTTTTCTGTAGAGAATCTTATTAAATAAGTTTTTTTATTTATTTTGTTTTTGTTGATGGGAAAGTCCGACTGGGCAAGAGCCCTTTTTTAGCAGAGGCTCAGAGAGAAGAGCTCCACAAAAGAAACAGTGATTTTGGAAGTAACAATTTTAACATTACTGACAACACGTTTAATCTAGGGTAACACATAAAATTGTCAATGGATTTGTAACTTACAGTTATACCATAGTTGACAATACATTCAAAAGTAGCTTAATAAAAAAATACATTCAAGAAAATGTGAGGGGACTAAGTATTTACAGCTTTAAATTCCATGGTAAGAAAAATACATTGATATATAGTGCATACAGACACACACACACACACACACACACACACACACACACACACACACACACACACACACACACACACACACACACACATATATATATATATATATATATATATATATATAAGACTCCATAGTGTTCGTCAGTCAAAGATATGCACTTGGATAAAATGTATTTATCTTATTATGTAGAATTAAATCTAGTAAAATGCATATAAGTTCTATTTTGATGGAATCAAAATCACTGTTTCATTCTAAAAACCATTTGATTGAAGTGACACCATAGTCATTTGGTATAACAGTGAAAACACTGTGAACATCTAAAGTGACCATTAGGTGATTTTTTTCAGTGTCCATCAAATTCATGAAGTTGGAGAGCATATCAAAAAAATGCCCAATGTCCTTAATGAAGGTCAGAGTCTGTGCAACAATTTTCTTCAGCTGGTATTCAACATATAATAACAAAGATTCTGTTGCCCATCTGTTCCCTGATACGATGGGATGTGTCAGAGGATTGTTACAATTCTTATATATCTTGGGGAGTCCACTGATAATTGGTATGATGGGATGTCCAGCTTCAGCCATAAATGTTTCACTTTATCTTCTAATGGCAGATCTGAAGAAGGGTTTAACCCGAAAGTGCTTATCCTGCCATTTCATGTTTTTATTTTTCATTTTTTTTTAAAGAAGACTTTTATGACAGTCAGTCTGGTGATCATCTTAGTTTTATATATATATATATATATATATATATATATATATATATATATATATATATATATATTGAAAGGAGGCAGTGAAAAAGAGGAGTTAGAATGTGATGTGATGAAAACATAGAATAAAGGGGGAGGGATATGGACTGAAGCTGAGACAGAAAAATAGCTAAGATGATTGTGAATGGTGAGGTATATTAAGTTGAAGAGCAGAAATAACAAGTAGGAGACAAGAGGAGTTGAGTAAATATTGGGTAGAATGGAAGATAGGGGGATCTTGAGAAAAGAGTAGATAACAGGTATATTAGGAGAGATAGGGAAATAGGGGAAGTTAGGATTTTTAGTGTTGGATCGATTTATTTATGTTGGTGAATGTGAGTAGGTGAAGTAATTAAAGACAACTAAAAAGGAAGTGCATTAACTGTAATAAAGAAGAAATGACAAATATTATTTCTTAGACTGCAAAAAAAAATAAATTGTTCTGACATAAGTTTTAAAAAAGAATCCAAACTAGAAGGATTCAGTAATACAAATATGGATACAACATTAATATGAAAATTGTGTTGAAGAAAAGAAATGTGGTATTGATAAATGAGATAAAATCTTGTTTGTAGCAATATACATATACACACACACATAAATATTTTAAGCATAGGCAGCAATGACCTGCTAGACTGCCATACACCAAAGCAGTAATTCACAGAATAAGTGTCCAGATTATCTCAAAAACATCTAAATGACTACATGTTTCAATGTAACTGGCAGTCTATTTCATGCAACAGCTATTCTCTCAGGGAACCATTTAGTGCACCTGCTTTTCTTATATACTTGTATATATAGATTACCTGATAACTCCCTACTACTTTTTTGATAACCCCAAACATTCACAGAGGCAGTTGCCTCTAAATATCCTATATAACTAAATAAGATATCATCTTAAATATCCACTTGAGATATTGTACAAGTTCAGATATTTCAGTCTTTCATAATAACTTAAATGTTCACATCCATGTATGCCCTTACTACATTTCTACTGTTCTCTTTCTTATTTATTCAAGCTTGTTTTCTTATAAGATTTCCATATTGTTATTGCATACTCTAGTTTTGATATAAGGTAACTTGCAAACAATGGTTTATTAATTTTTGATTTCCTAGACTTTATAAGTCTTTAGATACAGCCTATAGTTCTATAAGTATTATTAATCAATTGGTTGATATGATTAGAAAAACTCAAAGCTTGAACTACCCATACATCAGTGTCATTAAATGAATCTAGAATTTCAGTCACTGTGTTCTATATTAAATATTTACCTTTGAATCTATATCTCTCTCTAATCTCATATGCTTAGATTTCAATATAGTTATCAGTATATGGGCATTGTTGAAAAGAAGATGCAGTGCATTGTTATATAATAAAAAGGATGATGAAGATGTAAAAACAGAAATTAGAACTTAGTTGCAAAAGAAAGCATGGGGGAGATAGGAGAAGTTAAAATTTTAGCAAGTATTGAACTGTCATTGTGTAACTAGTATAATTATAATGTAATATTTGGAAATGTGTATACATATATATATATATATATATATATATATATATATATATATATATATATATATATATATATATACACACATGGGTCTATGTTGTTTGAATGAAATAATAATTTAACGGATGCCACATAGCCAACACATTTTAATGAACATATCCTTTACCAAAAATGGACTATCGTGGACTTCATGTCCAGTAAACACAAAAACACAAAAAGGAAACACTACAAACACATATTTTCAGGGGGGACAAGCCAGCCCCCACACGCCCACTACTTATATATACTACCTCTGAGATCACACTACAGTGGGGAAAGGAAATATTTCCTTATCTTCACTGTACCTTGATCTATAACAACAACCTTAAGTACCCCTCTCATTACAAAGCTTAACAAAAATAAAAAAAACACTACACCTGTACTACCAAACAATGCCAACCACTCTTCCTGTAAATGTAGTTCATGATAGTCTATTTTCAGCTGGGTGTACATTCGTTAAACTGGGGTTCAGCTATGTGGCATTTGTTAAAGTGTTATTTTCGTAAAACATAGTAGACTCATGTATGTATATATGATTTTAGTTCACATCACCTAAATCTCATTTGACTGAATTTCATTTGACTGAGACCAAATCACCTTATTTTCAAAATACTGAAAACTCATTTGATTAAATCTCATTTCACTGAATTGTAAGCCATAGACATGATAAGGGTTTCCCCTTCACCTGTGACTTGTTTGTGATAAAAAGAATTTCTGTAACTTACAGTGCTGACTGTCAGAATACCAGCAGTCATGTAGAAAGTAGTGTTGTAGTATTTCAAAATGTGGGTATGTCTCTTTACATTTTGATGGGAAGTATCTAAACTAATATGGTGGATATGCTGTGTGCTCCCAGCAGTAGTGGCAGTGTGTAGAGTATGTAGAGTACTGTAAGGCAAGTACAAGGTATATGCCCTTTTCCCCACTGTAGTGCAATCCCGGAGTTAGTATATATATATATATATATATATATATATATATATATATATATATATATATATATATATACTTGGGGGATGTGGTGTGGGGTCTTAGCCTCCCACCTAGTTTGGTTTTATATTGTCTGGTTTCTGTTAAGAGGGTAAGTAAGTAGTTTTTAAATTCTGGAAAGAGGTAGTCATTAGTGTTGTAAGTGTGTATGTCTTTGGTTTAAAATTTAGTCTTTTGAAATTTAGCATTGTAAGCTTTCAGTGAAATGAGATTCAGTCAAATGAGTTTTCAGTATTTTGAAAATTAGGTGATTTGGTCTCAGTCAAATGAAAATCAGTCAAATGAGATTGAGGTGATGTGAAGTAGACCCATATATATATTATACTAAACTCTGTACCCATGAACTACCACATAGGCAGCAATCTACTTAACACCGGATGTGTGATAAGAAACCTTGGGACCCAGGTGGACAGTAGTATCTCCTTTGATAGTCACATCACCACAGTAGTCAGGAAGTCCTTCTATGTGGCACACCTCATCATAAAAGGGTTCTCATTCAGGAAAAAAAGAGGTCATTGTTCCCCACTACTCGACACTCATTAGACCCATTATAGAGTACAATGCCCCTTTTGGAATGCACCTCACAACACATCTGCAGCAGCTGGAAAGGCTACAGAAGTACCTTACAAAGAGAATTACTGGCCTCAAAAAATACCCTACACTGACCGTCTCAAAAAACTCCAGCTTTCCTCTGTAGCATATCACCTACTCTGAGGTGATCTCTGCCTAACATATAAAGCTATGACAAACTCAGAGCTGTTAGACATGCTACACCTAAAGAAATCCCAATCCCTCCAAGCTACATGCTCTAGGGACCTAAACCTTGTCACTACAATAAACAGGACATGCTGGAGGGATAGATTCCTGTCCCAGAGACTTCCCATACTCTGGAATAGGCTACCCATCTATGTCAAGCAAAGTTCTTCATTAGCACTCTTTAAGAAGAATCTTGATGAGTGGATGAGAAATAGGAAATACACCCCGGGAATCACTTCTGTGTCTCTGCTCAACAGTGGCACAGGAAAATAACTTTCTTGGGTGGTGTAAGCCAGGGAATCTTGTTGGCTAGGCTTACGTAGGCCCTTGGGCCAACAGCTTAGTACCTACCTATGAACCTATGAACCTATATATATATATATATATATATATATATATATATATATATATATATATATATATATATATATATATATATATATATATATATATATATATATATATATATATAAATATATATATATATATATATATATATATATATATATATATGAATAAGGATCTATTTCAGAAGAGTGACTCAACAAAAAGTTGAACTTCATAAGGTGCAGACCATATGACTGACTTCCAAAATTTGGAATGATACAAAATAACAAAAATGTATATTTTTGCAGAGGGCAAACATCCTCCCACACCCCCTACTTATTATATATACCATCTCCAAGAGTGAATTAGAGTGGGGAAGGGGTGAGTAAATTCCCTGATCCCCACTGTACCGTGATCTCCATACAGAAGTTTCAACATTTTGGAAAGTCGATCATATGGTCTCAACCATATAAAGTTTAACTTTCTGTTGAGTTGATCTTGTAAGGTGGAATCATAAATATATATCTATATCTATCTATCTATCTATATATATATATATAGATATATATATATATATATATATATATATATATATATATATGTATATATGTATATATATATATATATATATATATATATATATATATATATATATATATATATTTATATATATATTTATGTTGGGTCTACTACACATGATCGAAATTTCATTTGACTGAAATTCATTTGACTAAGACCATAACATCGAAATTTCAAAATACTGAAATCTCACTTGACTGAAACTTATAAGACTGAAACTTTAACAATGCCGAATTTCATCACAGTAGTGGCAGCGTGTCGAAAGGTAAGTAGAAGGTATATGCTCTTTTCCCCACTATAGTGCGATCATGGAGTTAGTATATAGAGTTAGGGGGTGTGGGGGGCATAGCCCCCCATCTAGTTTGGTTTTATATTGTCCAGCTTCTGTTAAGAGGGTACATACGTCGTTTCTGAGTTCTGTAAAGGGTTAGTTATTGGTGTTGTAAGTGTGCATGTCTATAGTTTACAATTTAGTATGTTGAAATTTAGCATTGTTAAGGTTTCAGTCTTATGAGTTTCAGTCAAGTGAGTTTTCAGTATTTTGAAATTTTGATGTTATGGTCTCAGTCAAATGAATTTCAGTCAAATGAAACTTTGATCATATGTAGTAGACCCATATATATATATATATATATATATATATATATATATATATATATATATATGTGTGTGTGTGTGTGTGTGTGTGTGTGTGTGTGTGTGTGTGTGTGTGTGTGTGTGCGTGCGTGTGTGTGTATGTGTGTGTGTGTGTGTGTATGTAAAGTCAGAATGCAAATAGATATAGTATACATTGGATTAAGATTTGTAAAGGAGTAAGGCAAAATTACTTTTGTCTAAATAACTGTTGTGGTATATTTTAAATCTACCTGAGCTAAAAGCAACTCAAGCAGATAAGTCCTAAGTTTAGTGTATCGTTATAAGAATAAAACACTCAGTAGTGACCCCCCAGATGCTGCATTGCCATGCCAGCATTAGAGAATAACGACTATTGTACAATTAAGCCCGTGCTCAAGCTTAAACATATTACAGGCAAAGGGTGAATCAATTTAATTTTAGTGTACACTTTAGTTATTTGCATATATTTATTTAGGTTGTTTTTCATGGCAGTATATATTTATTGTTTGATATACATTTATATGTTTTTGGGGTTTTTGTCATTATTGTTTGTTTAAATATTTGTTTTTATGATTAGTATTCATATTTTATGTTTTTATCATGAATTTATTCTTGGAATTTACCTTAATTTTTATTGATTGTTGGCTAATTTTTCTTGATTAATTAATTTATTACGTGTGTGAACCTTCAGATATGAAGTGTGGCTTTATGCAGGCATCATTATTCTGAAGAAGTCCGTATGATAGGACGAAACCTAGGTCAATCGTTGTTCTTGTGTTTGTTTTTGCAATAAAATTCATTTTCGGCTTGGACTTCATTCTCTTCTTTACCTTCTTAGAGAATAAATAGTAACAACTGGTGGAGGAATAGACCCCAGAGGTTTCTGATCTTTCCAGCACCAATGGCATGTAGGTTACCTGTTGAACAACTGACACTGCAGCATTTATAAACCAGACCATCTGTTCCCATCAACATCAGTATCTTTTACTATATTTAGCATTTATTTATAAATATTGTCTAAAAAAGATGGCAACTTACAATAAAATCAAAATATATAGCAATATAAAAGTAGTACTCAAAGTTATACTAATATGGTAAAATAAATAATTAAAATAAACAGTAGTAAAAACTAGAGTACTTGAGTGGATTAAGATGGGCCCTCCTTAAAGCTAATAGTTGTGGAACCTCTTAAATGAAGCTTCTGTTACTGCTTGCCATAAATAGGGAAGATAGATGTTTTCAAGGGACTAGAAAAAAATCACCCAAAAGAATCCTGTGATATGTCTCAGGAAAGGTCCATAGAACTTCTAATGGAACTTCCATTATATAGACTGGAAGACTATTCTTACATTTCACCTACAGACGATGCTCTTTACCATTTTCAACAAAATTTCAACAAAATTTCCTAGCCCTGTTAACTCATTCAGCTAAATTCTAACACTCCTTTTTTCCTCTTCCAGATATAATGGGAATTTAGAACATTGTGCCAAGCAACTACCTATGCTGAAAACTTCTTCTGAACACTTCCGACGCAGATGTTGACAAACCCAAAAACAGTTTGGATGAATTTAAAATACTATGAGTAATACTAATTCCAGGTTTGCACAAGGAAATTCTAGCTGACTACTTTGCTTTTTGCTTTAGTAAGGAGGCATCCTGCAAACCAGTTAGCACTTCCAAAACCATTTCATCCTGTACTTAAGTGTCATTACCTGTATACTTAAATCACTATAATACTACTATGGAAATTAAGAAAGTTGGGAGTTCTGGCTCAGATAGTATGTATTTCTTTGCTTCCTTTCCTAAAATGACAATGGCCACAATAGTCCTAAATATTCTTCTTCTCTTCAAAAGGTACCTTAATTAAGGCACACAATGCAGTCTAAAGAAGATCAACCCCATAGTCCTTTTTTGCAAATTATTTTCCATCCAGCTGAAGTATTTGAAAGAGCCATATGTATTCAAATAAGTGCCTGCCCTGAGAGCACTCTATCCTTGCTAACACTCGGAATGTTTTTCATCCCAAATATGGAGCAAGCAAAGTCCTTGTTCAAAACTAATGGTGTTTACTCCTTCCAGAACTTCCATCATTGATAATTTCTCCTTCACTATACTAACCCAAAATAATACCCCCATCAACATCGTATCTCACACAAAGCTCCTTGATGTCATCATCTACGATCATCTAAAATTCAACATCCATATAAATACCGCTATTAAAAAAACTCATCAGACATTAGGTCTCTTGTATCTACATAATCACTTCCGTACTCCAGCTACCAGAAAGACATTAGCCTCCTTCTACCTTCTCCCCTCTCTCACACATGGTGCCCCCCTGCTCATCGATCTCCAACTCGGTTTAAAATCCAAATTAGAATCCTGCTACAATAAAATCAGCAAATTTGCCACCAACTCCAAATATTCATCCCATCACTGCCCCTCTCTTCAATCCCTTCAATGGCTTGAGTTACAAAACTACCTAAACCTGTTAAAACTCTCCACAGCTCACAAACACATCTTCAAACCTTCTAGCTGTCCAGCTCTCTCCTCCACCTTATCCCCTATATTCCAAATTGCCCACTCCAGTCAGAAAACCAAAACATATTACAAGTTCACAAACCCTCTAGGCCCCCTGGCTGCCTCCTGTTATCTTATTCTATACCCAAACTCTGGAACTCCCTCCCACCCTCCATTCGAAGCACTGCAAATCCCACCAACTTCAAATCCCTCCTTCACTCATATCCTCCAAGTGCATTTGCCCCTACTCTTCACCCACATGAGTTCCCACTTTTTAATTGATCATTCACACTTAACACAGTGCTCATCTCTTGCATCCTCTATACTACTAACATATTCTCTCTATATACTATACTATGTTCACTCTGTCTATAGAACACATTTTCACTATCACTAGACCTATACTACCATTGACTTATGCTAAATTCACTAAGTTGTACTGTAACATGTACTGTATGTCTATTGTTTCTGAATAGCTAAATTCACTAAGTTGTACTGTAACATGTACTATATGTCTGTTGTTTTGAACAATTGTCTTCTAAATGATGGATCTAACTTGCAATTGATAATATTTTGATGTTTTTGAATTGTAATTTGTCTTGTTACTGTAACTGTGTCATGGAGCTTATCTCCCCGGGCCTCCACTGAAAATGGACCTTTCAAAGCCCAGTGGACCTCCCCGGTCATCAAACTGTAATACATAAAGAAGGAAATCGGTCAGCATGATCTACTCAGCGAGAAACAATGGTGATAGTAGTTGTAGTTTATTCCTTGTATTACAAAAGTAACTGCCACCGTATCCCATACTTTGTCACTTTTCAAATGCTATTATCTGGAATCAACAGCATCTCTACTTTCAAATGGATGGACCATTGTTCACCCTCTAGTCATTACCTTAAACAGATGATGTACAACTCATATTGTATGCTGAATCCATGTGATATCTTAAGTAACATGGACTGCAAAATACAGGCAGATAGAATGTGAGAATGGAAAATGCATTTGCACGGTATGTTGCAGTATATTCAGTGTCAGTAACCAAAGTAGTATGCCAGAAGTAACACAGATATGCCAGTCCATGTATACTTATGCAAGTAATACTGTCATACAATAGAGAAATATGTACTAGCAATAATACATGCCTCAGTCAACAACAGATAAAGATGTATATATATATATATATATATATATATATATATATATATATATATGTACATATATATATATATATATATATATATATATATATATATATATATATATATATATATATATATGTACATATATATATATATATATATATATATACACACAAACACACCCATACTTCTATATCCTGACTTACCATAATCTCGAACTACATAAGATCGAGACTACAAGCTTGACTTTCATAATCCTGCAAGTGTATATGCTTGACTGTCACAATATCGAACACTAATATATAAATCCTTTGGCATCACATGTCAAACACCGCCAAACAGTCACAGCCCTTAAGGCTAAACAACACACCTGATACACTTGTAATAGGTGACTCTATCGTCAGGCACACTGACATCCCGCTCACCAGGCTGAACAAGGAGAAGGTCATGGTGAGCTGCCTGTCAGGTGCTAGGATCCGCCACATAACACAAGCACTCAGGTCACTCCAAGGCAAGTACAAATATGACTCAGCCATTGTCCATGCTGGTGTGAATGACCTGAGACGTACCTCCCTGGACTACATGAAAAGAGACATAGAGGAGCTCTCTGAGCATGTAGCCCAGGCCGGTATGACCCTGACCTTGAGTAGCATCTTACCCTCACCAAGAATGATGCCACAATATGAAGACAAGATGATCAATTTCAACAATTGGCTTAAGTGTTGGTGTCATTCAAAGGGGATCCAATGCCTGTCAGCCTGGGATGACATGCTCGACAAGCCACGATGCTTCGCTAGGGATGGCTTGCACCTGTCACCCCTGGGCTTTCGGATATTGGCAAAGGCTCTTGCTACCCCCATAGTGCCTTTTTAGGCAAGGCTCAGAAGACAAACCCACCTCCATAGGTATCACAAGGGATAAGAAACTAAGAGTAATGCTACTCAACGCCAGAAGTCTAAACCTCAAGATGCAAGCACTCGAAACTCTCCTTAGCATGGAGAACATCGATATCTGTACAGTAACAGAAACCTGGTTCAAGGCTCCCGAGAGCACCCCAGCACTACCAGGTTATACCTCATACCATGCTTTTGGCCCCAAAACTTGGACCGAACCACAAAAGGAGGGAGTATCAATATTCATCAAAGATACCCACACCTCCAGGTTGGTGGCACAGCACGAAGCATCAGAGACTATCCATGTGCAACTAACTGTGGGTAAAACTGCCTTCCAGTTTATAGCCTGCTACAGACCACCCTCCCAAACACAGGAACCCCACTTGGCCTTCCTGAGAATACTGGAAAATATGAAGGTCTCTCCAAACACCATTATATTGGGCGACTTCAACTACCCAAACATAGACTGGGAGCATTACTCTAGCTCCAACCCTAGCCCAAAGGTTCCTAGAATTTATAAACTCAAATGCTATGGAACAACTTGTTACCACTCCCACAAGAGGGGAAAACATACTGGACCTGATCATCACCAACATGGGGACACTATGCTCCAGACCAGAAGTGTATCCCTCACTGGTAAGATCAGACCATAAACTAATCTCACTGGATATTCACATCCCGACCCCACCCCCTGCCCAGAAAACCACAGTGAAAAACTTCTCTAAAGCAAATTTCACACACCTCAAAACCGAGGTAAAATCCTTCAAAGCCCCCGGGCCTGTGGAAAATATGGCCCAGACCGCAGAATCCTTTATAAACACATTCTATGAACACCTTCAGGAATGCATGGATCATGCAATCCCAAATAAAACCAAGACCCAATCCTCCAAAGGCAGATGTCCTGTCTGGTGGACCCCAGCCATAAACAAACTATATAATAGAAGGAGGAAGCTACTACATGATAGAGCAAAATCCCAAAATGGGAAGGCATCTCTGATCAGTATTAGCAAAAACTATGGGCACTCATAAAATCGTCTAAGGCCAGCTTCGAGAGAAAAATTGCACAGGACACTAAGGATAATCACAAGGCTTTCTTTAGTTATGTTAGGAACCTGGGTGGGAATTCCCAGATATGCTCAGAATTAGTCCAAAATGCCAAAAATACACCGAGCCCACAGACATTGCCAACATCCTAGCTGACAGGTTCAGTGCAAACTTCTCCCCTCTGTCCCCACCAAAAGGGCAAATATCTATCCCAACAGAGTGCTGCCCCTGACATCTCAGATGCTCAGGTAAGAGCCACCCTCTCCAAAGCAAAAACACAGCATCAATGGGACCAGATGGTGTCCCGGGCTGTGTCCTACATGAACTCCAAGAAGAGCTAAACCCAAACATAAAACTACTGTTCAATCTTAGCCTTACTACAGGATATGTACCCAAAGAGTGGCGTACAGCAACAGTGGTCCCTCTCCACAAAGGTGGTGCCTCAACGGATCCTGGAAACTATTGCCCCATAAGCCTGACTAGCTTGGTCTGCAAAGCTATGGAAAGGATCATCATGGACCTTATAAATAAAGATATTGGGGACCTACAGACACTGGATCCTACCCAGTTTGGCTTTGTTAAGGGCAGATCCTGCCTCTTAAACCTGGTCAATTTCTTTGAAACAGTGAACAAGGCCATTGACGAGGGGAAGGTGGTCCACACAGCCTACCTGGACCTCGCAAAAGCCTTCGATACAATACCCCACTCGGGCATTATAGATAAGCTCACCAGCTTAAATATAAACCCCTATGTCACTAGATGGTTTGCAAACTGGCTCAAGGACAGAACCCACATGGTTAGAATTGCTGGAGCCATGTCAGACTCCAAACCAGTTACAAGTGGCATCCCACAAGGCTCAGTCCTGGGACCTCTCTTGTTCGGTATATATTTCTCGGTACAGGCCAACACGGAAGGACTGTGGCTGACCAAGTTCGCAGATGACTGCAAACTGGGTGCCATAATCATCTGTCCAGCCGACACAAGCATCCTCCAAAAGGGCCTCATAGAAACAGACAACTGGTGCCAGAGCCATGGCCTCAAGCTAAATGCCAAAAAGTGTATAGTCATCCCTTTGGCAAAACAAAGTGCCCACAAATTACCACATAGGTGGTAATCCATTAAATACAGAAGAAGTCATTAGGGACCTGGGGACCCAAGTTGATAGCAATCTCTCATTTGACAACCACGTGGCCAAAGTGGTTAGAAAAACATTTTATATAGCCCACCTAATCATGAAGGGATTCACATCTAGATCACGGGAGGTCATCGTACCTCTTTACTCATCCCTCATCAGGCCCATAATTGAGTACAATGCCCCTTTTGGGATGTACCTTACCAGACACCTGCAGCAACTGGAAAGACCCCAAAAGTACCTCACCAAGAGGATCAAAGGGCTCAAACAGATGCCATATGCTGCCCGGTTAAAGAAACTCCAGCTCTACTCAGTGGCATACCGCCTGCTCAGAGGCGATCTGTGCCTGACGTATAAAGCCATTTCCATCCCAGAATTAATGGACATGCTGCACCTCAGAAAATCCAAATCCCATCGAGCTACGTGCTCGAGAGACTTGAACCTCAGCACTGAAATAAATAGGACATGCTGGAGGGACAGATTCATAACCCAGAGGCTCCCTTCACTCTGGAATAAAATCCCAGTCCAGGTTAGGCAGAGTCCCACATTGACTCTCTTCAAGAGGAATCTTGATGAGTGGATGGGAGATCGTAGGTTTACCCCGGCTATCACTTCTGTGTCACTGTTAGACAGAGGCACAGTATACTAACCTCAAAAAAAGGCATAGCAAAATTAATTTAAAATGGGTGGCGAAAGCCAAACACACTCTGGCTAGGCTTATAAATGCCCTAGGGCAGATAGCCTAGTATGAACCTATGAACCTATGAACAATGCACAGTATGTTATGCTCAGCTCATTAGCCATCATTGACACAGGGTCAAGGTGACATCAAAGCACAGAGCACACACACACACACACACACACACACACACACACACACACACACACACACACACACACACACACACACACACACAGGACACCCATCCTGATGGCTCACACTATGGTCCTGGCCATCCCTGCTATGTGAAGAAATTACAGACAGGTACATGGTGTTATACCATTGATCTGATGGATATGCCATGTGCATATGTTTGAACACACTATTGGTCTGTTCAGTGGAACATGTAACTGATAAGTTGTACCATGGGGATCCACAACATTTGTATGTGCATGTTGCAGACACAAGCATTAGGGATATATGAGGGCCATGGGTGGGATATGCAAGAAACTGTCTCACTCTCCAAATTGGTGGCATACAGATTATACAGATCAGGGCACATATTGCCTGATATGGATTGCAGCAAAGCTCAAGCTATGCTGTGACAAGCTGCTCAATAGAGTGTGCAACAGATGCTGCACTATCTTGCTTTGCATCCAGTGTTGCTGTGAGTTCTTTTTGCCTGCATTCCTGACCCTCAAGTAATTTATGTGTGTGCTACATGGTCAGTTGCATTAGCAAGCGCATGCAGTTCATTGCCATGACATGGCTGATAATGACCATGTGCCTGCAATAGGAGGTGCACACCATCTGATACATGGCTGAGAATGACCATGTGCCTGCAACAGGAGGTGCACACCATCTGATACATACCCATGCATCTCTACAACTAGCTCATGTGCCATCTCACAGACATTACTTGTGCAATATGGATATGCCTCACTATCAGTGGCAGATTCATCTGGGGACAGTTGCTCGAGGTTATAATCCTGAACATTATTTGATGCTCCACCCCATAAAGACTGGACTGATGAACATTCCCCCCATTGGAGGTGATAGCATGAACCACAGACTTCCCCACAAGGACTTGACAAAGTAAAGTGAAGAATGGCCTCTGTGTCATTGGCTGTATTGTTTCTATTTACTACATCACAACCTGCGTAAAGATCAGTGGGTGAGCTTGTAGAAGAAGCAGGCAGTGGACAGGCTGCAAACACAAAAACATAAACAGGAGGATATCATTATATAATTGTACAGATGAAACAATGTATACAAACATCACAGGGAATATGCTTAAGCCAAATCAAGCTGCATCATTGTACCAAGTGAGAGTTAGCAGTGCTTATAGAGCATAATTGCTGCTGCACAAATGCAGTTGCCACTCCTAGCTTCGTTGCTTGTGTTAGCTCTGTAAATTCTCATATGCTTTTTGCTGTTACTGTGATGTATAGTTTTCTGTATGCTTAGAGCAGTCTATGCTTTTGAATTATGACCTTCCTTCAAAGGTGATAGTTTTTATTGCATTATGCACTCATTAGACTGTATCCTTTCATTTGCTTATTATTATATAGTCATTTTCATAATCTTATTCCTGGGATTCTTTGCTACTTAGTAGCTCTAGTTTGTGCTATGAATCACAGAAAAGCTGCATGCAGCCACTATCAATTTAACAGTGCACTAAGTACTACATAAACCGACTGTGAATATCAGCATGTAGTCAGTACCAGTTTAACAGTCCACTAAGTACTACATAAACTGACTATGAATACCAGTATGCAGTCAGTACCAGTTTAACAGTCCACTAAGTACTATATAAACCGACTGTGAATACCAGCATGTAGTCAGTACCAGTTTAACAGTCCACTAAGTACTACAGCAACCGACTGTGAATACCAGAATATAGTCAGTACCAGTTTAACAGTGCACTGAGTAGGAAACAAAACAGCTGTAAATACCGGCCACAGAATTGTTCATCTGCCTGATGTACACTTATGAGGCCTTGGTAAGTGATACTTCAGAAGTGAAAAAGCCACTGCTATGTCTGTTACAAGTTATTTGATGACTGCCTTAAGGGGTTGTACTTTGTAGTACTTAAAATTGGTGCATATTATTTTTTTATTTAGAGCAATTTGTCAAGTAGGTTACAGTTAGTACGGTAAAACTAGTGCTAAATACAAGTGGCATGTACATAAAAATGTTGCAAAATGAACATTGTTTACACAATATGCTTATACCAAATCACAGCCACAGGCAAGGTAGAAAAACTGGTTCAAAAACAGAGTCAAACAAGAGAATGGACATGCATTCACTAGCCTAATTTATGTGCTCGGACTGACAAGAGACGATTTTCTTCACTAAACCAGCACCACAGCTCACAGAAAATGTTGCAACAAGCTAAATGCATAATGAATAAACAACAGTTTATTGCTAATTGCATACCTGACAGACAAATCAAAAGAAAACCAGTTTATATTATTGATGTTCAGCTCATTGATACCCATTGAAATTAGTATAGAAGACTGAACCGCAATCCACTAACATTGTTATTTAATTGTGAGACAGGAAAAGCCCCCATCACCTTTCACAGAAGAGGTTGCACCTTGTAAATGTTTGATGAGGCTACCATTTCAATCTTTTAAGCTTGGCCAAAATAATTTACATCGCACAAAGGTCAGGACAATAACAAATACAATATAATAATCTGCTGAAAACAGATGGAGCAAAATAACCATGTGTGTTTTTATCTTTAACAGTATTTGTTCTTAGTTTTTCAATGTATATGGAATTCAGAGAGGTAACCAGTGGCTTTGTAAATGAATCAGAGCATTTCTTTTTTCCACTTTGCTATTTTAGATTAGGTGCTAGTTGTTGATACCATCTGCCTTTTAACACTGTGTTTAAGGATAGCCTGTAGGCCTGCAATTTGCATACAATCAAAGGAAGGCCAAACCATTATAATCAGAGCAACCTAAAAAAATGGAATAAAATGTCAGGTGTTGCAGCAGAAGTATCATAATGGTGAGATTTGAAAAATTAATTATTTCAAAGGAACGATGATGGCATGATCCATAACAAAGCCTGCAGCTACCATAACTGAGGCAATCTAGCCTACTGTCAGTAGTGGTTAGGGAAGCTCTACTAATATCTTCTAGCTTAGTGGGTGAAATAGTTGCTCATGATGTCTTTCAAGTTCTTCAGTGATGTTAAACAGCATTTTTTCTTTCAAAATTCAAAGCCGGCAGCAGTTAGAGCTCAGACAGCTGAAGTACATGGGCTAGCGTCTCAGAGAGAAATGAGTGCTCTGTCAAATGCTTTAACAGTTATGTAAAGAAACACCAAATTGTTTTGGAATTATATAATATACTGCCAATACACATTTTTACATAGTCATGTTAATTTCCCAGAAATTGGAGTGGAACAGCTTGATTGTAGTTTTCAGGAATACTTTGAAGATTCTTGTATTTAATAATGTCACTTCTGTTTTCTGAAAACATGCTATCTGACTCATCTTACTAGTTTGTCTTTACAGAACCGAATACTTTTATAGTCAGAACGTATCTGACTGACTCACATCAATGAAACAAGATACACTTCATCTGACTCCAGTGGAAGAAAATAATTTTTTATTTCTTATTATTTGCAGACTGTGAAAATGTATTTTCTGTTTTTTTTTTTACTTTCAGCCTCCTTTCAGTAAATCAATTTAAATATGATTTATTCTGCATCTTCTGCAGAGTAAAAATAGCAGGTGTTTATCAGTCTTACATAAATGATTGTATATCAGTTATTGACTTACTTAGAAGTGTTCGTACACCTTAGTGATTTGCTGAAATATATTTGATTTCTCCAGTTGCAGTAAAAAGATGCATAATACAATAACATTAAAAGTGGATAAACACAAAGGTTATTTACTTTGCAGTGAAAAAAAATAGTTTTAAAACCTGCACAAATATATTCACTTTAGTTATTACCCTGAAAACTGACCTTCAGTTCAAAATGAGGGCATCTTTAAAATGCGATCTACGGTGTGAATCTGATATTGTAAAAAAAGATAGACTATCTGTTCCATTACAATGAGTCATACAAAATATTGAACAAAACCACTCCTTATCTTCTTCTGAAAATGAATGTTTTGCTTTTATAACAAAAATAACTCATTATGTCCAGAGATGTTTTTTCTTATACTGTGAAAATAATCCTATAGCATTTTTGCATTACATGAAGTATAAACTC
Source organism: Protopterus annectens (assembly GCF_019279795.1). Taxonomy (NCBI): domain Eukaryota; kingdom Metazoa; phylum Chordata; order Ceratodontiformes; family Protopteridae; genus Protopterus; species Protopterus annectens. The sequence goes on from NC_056730.1 coordinate 993,633,696, forward strand.
TGTACCTCATGCAAAGAGTATAGCTTTATAGAACAATACATTTCATTGATAATACACATCAAGATAGCACAATGTGTAAGTTAAAAAAGATTTATATATATATATATATATATATATATATATATATATATATATATATATATATATATAGATATATAGATATAGTATGTGTGTGTGTGTCTGTGTGTGCATTTTTCTAAGAATTTTGCTGACTGGTCTTTGCTAACTGCATTCTTCATCTGGTATAGCATCTAAAAACCTTGCAAGAATGCCATTGAAGAACCCATATTGACACAATCATTTCTATATACCAGCCTAGAATGTCGTAGATATAAAATCAGATTTGTAACATCTCTCTCTCCCAATTAACCTGTTCTGTATGTCAAATGATGCAGAATCCAGGCACCAATGCTTTTGAAACATAATTTAGAAATCCTGTTTAAAAGAGGGCAGGGGATATCAATAACTTAAACCAGCATAAAACCATTTCAGCTATTAGTCTATGTGATATCAATAAAGAATCATG
>NC_056730.1:993639221-993709221 GCF_019279795.1 Protopterus annectens
TTGCCAACTGGCTTACTGACAGAACCCACACTGTGAAAGTAGCAGACTCCAAATCTGACTTCAGACCAGTAACAAGTGGAATACCACAGGCTTCAGTCCTGGGTCTTCTCCTGTTTGGCATCTACTTCTCTGAAGTACAGACTAACACCGAAGGTCTTTGGCTAACTAAGTTCGCAGATGATGCAAAGTAGGAGCCATAATCAAAACTTCTAACATTTTGGACATCCTACAAAAGGGCCTCACTGAGACAGATGCCTGGTGTCAAAGCCATGGCCTCAAGCTCAATGCCAAAAAGTGCATTGTCATCCCCTTTGGTAAAAACTCTGTACCCTTGAACTACCACATAGATGGTAGTCTTCTTGACACTGAAAGAGTGATAAGAGACCTTGGGACACAGGTTGACAGTAGTCTCTCCTTTGATAATCACATTGTCACAGTGGTCAGGAAATCCTTCATCACAAAAGGTTTCTCATCCAGAAAAAAAGAAGTCATTGATCCCCTCTATTCATCACTCATTAGACCCATTATAGAGTACAATGTCCCTTTTGGTATGTACCTCACAAGGCATCTACAGCAAATAAAAAGGCCACAGAAATACCTCACAAAAAGGATTACTGGCCTCAAACAGATGCCCTATGCAGACCGTCTCAAAAAACTCCAGCTTTACTCCATCACATATCACCTACTCAGAGGCAATCTCTGCCTAACATACAAAGCTATGTCAAACCCAGAGCTGTTAGACATGCTCCACTTAAAAAAATCCCAATCCCTACAAGCTACACACTCTAGGGACATAAACCTTGTCACCACAATAAACAGAACATGCTGGAGGGATAGATTCCTGTCCCAGAGACTTCCCATACTCTGGAACAGACTACCTATCTATGTCAAACAGAGCTCCTCATTAGCACTTTTCAAGAAAAATCTTGATGATTTATGGGAAACAGGAAATTCACCCAGGGGATCACTTCTGTGACTCTGCTTGACAGGGGCACAGGAAAATAATTTTCTTGGGTGGCGAAAGCCAGGGTACCTTTTTTGGCTAAGCTTATATAGGCCCTAGGGCCAATAGCCTAGTACCTACCTATGAACCTACCTACCTATGACCCTAAGGTTATTGAGTCTTATAACCATTTATGCCTTCCCAGTACACTCCCTCGGGTTGCACTTGGGCAATACTAGTTAATCCTGGAGTAAATTTGTGAAAGCTCATCCAGTCACCAAGTTATGTTTAAATAAAGATGAGGAGTCATGATACTAAGCATGAAGGATAAGTTGATTCCAGTGGCTAGCAAGGCAAAAAATGAGTCTTATATAGCCATTGGTGAAGATTTAGTTCTTTTGGTTCTAGTGTTGGTGGCACCATTGGACTTAGAGATATAGGTTCATAGGTTCATAGGTTGGTACTAGGCTATTGGCCCTAGGGTCTATACAAGCCTAGCTATAACAATTCCCCTGGTTATTTCTTCCCACACTATTTACTTCCCTGGACCCCTGTCTAGCAGGGTGACTGCCATGATCCCCGGGTTGACTGTCCTTTCTCTCATCCAATCATCAAGGTTTCTTTTGAAGAGAGACAAAGAGGCGTTCTGCTCGACATGTATGGGCAGTCTATTCCAGAGTCTGAGGAGTCTCTGGGTCAAGAACCTATCCCTCCAGCGTGCTTTGTTTATTGTGATGACAAGGTTTAGATCCCTGGAGCGTGTGGCTCTGAGGGATTGGGATTTCATTAAGTGTAGCATGTCCAACAGCTCTGGGTTTGACATGGCCTTGTATGTTAAACAGAGATTGCCTCTGAGTAGATGATATGTGACAGAGTATAGCTGGAGTTTTTTAAGGCTGCCAGTGTAGTGCATCTGCTTTAGGCTTGAGATTTTTTTTAGTGAGGTATTTCTGTGGCCTTTCCAGTGGTTGCAGATGTCTTGAGAGGTACATACCAAACAGGGCATTGTATTCTACAATGGGTCTAATAAGGGATGAGTACAGTGGGACAATGACCTCCTTTTTTCTGGATGAAAAACCCTTAGTGATGAGGTGTACCACATAGAAGGAATTCCTGACTGTTGTGGTGATGTGGTTATCGAAGGTAAGACCACTGTCCACCTGTGTCCCTAAGTCTCTTATCACACTTTCAGTGTTTAGTGTACTACCACCTACGTGGTAATTCATGGGTACATGTTTTTTCCCAAAGGGGATAACTATACATTTCTTGGCATTGAGCTTGAGCCCATAGCTCTGGCACCAAGCATCTGTTTCTGTAAGGCCCTTTTGTAGAGTAGCCACATCATTTGGGGATTCAATAATGGCTCCCAGTTTGCAGCCATCTGTGAACTTTGTTAGCCAGAGTCCCTTAGTGTCGGCTTGTACTTCAGAGAAGTAGATGCCAAATAAGAGTGGTCCCAGGACTGAACCCTGAGGAACTCCACTTGTCACTTGTCTGGAGCTGGATTTAGAGTCAGCTACTTTTACAGTGTGGTTTCTGTCGGTAAGCTAGTTGGCAACCCATCGAGTGATGTAGGGATTAATGCCAGCTTAGTAAGTCTATCTATGATTCCAAAGTGGGGGATGGTGTCAAAGGACTTGGTGAGGTCCAGATAGGCTGTGTGGACCACCTTACCCTCATCCATGGCTTTGGAGACTGATTCAAAGAAATCAATCAGGTTCAGGAGACATGACCGGCCCTTCACAAAACCAAACTGGGTGGGGTCCACTGTTTGAAGGTTGCCAATGTCTTTGTTTATAAGTTCCATGATAATCCATTTCATGGCCTTGCAGATCAGACTTGTCTGACTGATGTGGTGGTAGTTCCTGGGATCCAAGGTGGATCCCCCCTTGTGGAGTGGAATAACTGTAGCTGTGAACCACTCAGTGGGCACGAAGACTGAGCTGAGGCTATGATTAAACATGACACTTAGGTGAGGTGCCAGTTCATTTTGTAGTTCATGTAATACACAGCCCAGGATGTCATCTGGTCTCATGGTTGCTGTATTCTTAGCTTTGGAGAGTGTGTTTATTACCTGTGTTGCCGTTATTACTGGAATTTGGCAATCTTCCGGTATTGGAATGGGCCATTTAGGGGGTGAGAAGGGGGTAAAGTTGTCACTGAATTGGTGTACCAGGATATTTGCAATATCCTTGGGATCAGTATATTTAATGCCATTCTGTTGTAGCTCAGAGCAGATCTGAGCATTACCATTTAGATTCTTGACATAGCTATAGAATGTCTTGTGGTTGTCTTTGGAATCTTTGGCAATTTTATTTTTATAACTAGCTTAGGATGATTTTTTCAGGGATCTCAGCTTCTTACTGAGGCTGGTAAGGGAGTTTTTTGCATCCTGTGATTTTTCTCTTTTCTGCAACAGTTTCTTCCTTTTGTTGTAAAGTTTGTTTATGGCAGGGGACCACCAGATTAGCTTCCTTTTTTTGGAAGAGAGCATCTTGGTTCTATTTGGGATAACACAATTCATGCATAAGTGAATGTACTTGTACATGCCTTAGTGTAGGATTCAGCAGTCAAACTTTCAGTTCCCATCTGCATGGGTGTCATGAAGTTTGTCACTTCTGACTTCAGTAGCATGAAGTTGGCTTTGGAGGAGTTTTTTATGGAGGATTCGTTACTGAGGGGTGGGGGTGGGATGTGGATGTTAAGGGTGATTAGCTTATGGTCAGACATGACCAACGAGGGGGTGACCATAGGTGTGGAGCATCAATTTCTCATGTTGGTAATGACCAGGTCTAGGATATTGGAGCCCCTGGTGGGACTATGAATTAGTTGATCCAGGGCATTTGAATTTATGAATTCCAAAAACTGCTGGGCAAAGGTGTTGGCGGATGAGTAGTTTTCCCAGTTAATGGCAGGGTAGTTGAAATCACCCAGTGTTAGGGTGTTTGGTTGTATCTTAATACTTTCCAGTATGTTTAGAAAGGTGCAGTGAGAATCTTGGGGCATGCTGGGGGATCTGTAGCAAGTTACAATTTGGATTGCAGTCTTACCTAGTGTTAGTTGCACCTGGAGAATTCATATGCATTGTGTTGGGCAACTAGCTTGGTGGTGTGAGTATCCTTGGTGAATATGGACACTCCTCCAGCTTTAGTGTTTCGGTCCTGGTTTGGTGGCTGAAAAGTGTGGTAAGAGTTGTAGCCTGGTATTGGAGCCTTAAACCAGGTCTCAATTACTGCACAGATATCTATGTTATCCATTTTTAGGAGTGCCTCGAGAGAGTGCATTTTGAGGTTTAGACTTCTAGCATTGAATAGCATTAACTTCAGAATTTGCATGCTTGTACCTGTTACAGTGGTGGTTTTGTCCTTTGAAATTTGCCTAAAAAAGGCATTATAGGGATGGCAAGAGCCTTAGCCAGTAACCTGAATCCCAGGGGCGACAGGTGCAGACCATCTCTGGCAAAGCATTGTGGTCTGTCGATCATGTTGTCCCAGGCAGACAGATACTGGATCCCCTTTGAATGACACCAGAAGCTTAGCCAATTGTTGAAGTCAATCATTTTGTCCTTATATTGTGGTATCATTCTGGGCGAAGGCAGGATGCTACTCAGGGCTAGGGTCATACATGCCTCGGCCACATGAGCTCTTCCATGTTTCTTTTCATGTAGTCCAAGGAGGTATGTCTCAAGTCATTCACTCCAACATGGACAATGACAGAGTCATACTTGTACTTGTTCTGGACTGACTTGAGTGCATGCATTATGCGGTGGATCCTGGCACCTGACAGACAGCTGACTGTAGTCTTCTCCTTGTTCAGCCTGGTGAGTAAGACGTCAGTGTGCCTGACTATAGAGTCACCTATGACTAAAGTGTTAGGTACGTTGTCTTGGCTTAGGGGCTCTTGCTGGGTGGCACACTGGTGTTATGAGCTATGTGACAGTGATTGTGACTGGTGTTTGTTTGCATTTCAGCTTCAGAGGTCCTTGTTGCTTGGGCAGGTTACAGTTAAGGGCATCCGCATATGTGGATTTAATGTTGCTATGTATGGGTGTTGGTGGTGTGGGTTTAGAAGGGCTATTTGTTACTTGAAGTGTAAGCACAATCTTGAGCGGAGAGAGCTTTGCTTACAGTTTGGCTATGTAAGTGCATCTCTCACAGGTTGTAGTGTTGGATGAGTGGAGGAGAGGGTTGTCTGTGTACATGAGGCAATTGCTGCATTGCCCCAGTATGCCCAGATTCACCAGGTGGACAAGAGAAATCACCGGAAGCTGACCCTTGGGCATGCCTGGTTTGGTGCTTTTTTTGTAAAGTACAGGAGCTGTTTTCCCTTGCCTTAGCAAGGTACTTTGCAATTATAGGCTGTTTAGTGCCTATGATTAAGTTCTCCTTATTAACTAGGAGATTTGAGTGCTTGTATCAGTTTAAGGCTTTCTAGTGCTTTCCAGCAGGTATTAGAGCAAGTGCTAGTCACAGGGATGCTTAAAGGTAAAATGGTTTATCTTAAACACTGCAGTGTGCACTAGATAAGTTAGATGTGAAAGTAGGTAGCTTAAGTTATACCTGTCTAAAAAGTTAAGTTTTAGTGGAGAGTCACTATTTTTAAAACAGCAAGATTAATTGAAAGAGGGTGTTCACTTTTGTATTCTGGTACTACGGACTACAGTTGGATGGCCAATAAATTTAAATAGTTGAAGGGGAGTGATTTCACAAAATGATAATTTTGTGCTTACTCGCACAAGTCAGTGAAAGCAGTGAGGAAATGAGTTATATGGTCAAATTAACATGAGGCACGCAACTAGAAAGACAGTGGTATTTAAAAACACAACAGTAAGTGGGTAGGTGGATAGGAAAAAATGTCTGCCTAACTCACAAGAGACAAAGCTGTGGTCTCTTTTGAAGTTTTAATATGCAGTTAAAAGCAGAATACAAGTAAAACACAAGGTAAAGAAAACAAATCAAAGTATTCAAAATATAAAAAGGCAATAAAGTAATACAAAATACAACAAATAAAAAGCAAACTAACCTTTCCTTCACAGCAAAGTGTAGCAGAGTCTAATAGAAGATCAAGGACAACTGGTTCCCTAATGGCATGATAAGCAAGGCAGAGATCTCTTCTTAAAAGATTACAAGACATTAAATTAAAGGATATAGCTACCAGGTTCGCTTAATAGCACTGGGACTTCAGGCCTATTTTTTGGATCTATATTACGTTATTGAGTATTCAAAATGTCGAACGGCACAACAGCGAAAGTGCCAAAATGTTGAAGGTCTGTTTTTGAGATCGCAGTACAGTGAAGATTGGGATATTTGCCCTTTCTCGCTGTTGTGTGATCTCAGAGTCGGAATATATATTTAGCTGGAGGTGTGTGTAGAGGGGTGAAGCCCCCCAAAATACCGAATTCGAGTTTTGGCATTTTTGCTCTGGTGAGCATTTGACATTTTGCATCTTCGATGTTATAATATAGACGCTCTTTTTTTGGTTAGGAGTCTTTTAAGTCTTCCTAAGTGATTGGTATGGTAAGTGATGTACAGATTAAAGGGAACATGGATTCATAGGTAAGTACTAGGCTAGCTGCCCTTGCGGGCCTTTTTAAGTGTAGCCAATTTCCCTCAAAGGGAAGACTCAAGCTCTGTATCTTGTGTCTGTGAAGTAAATACCTTAGCCATTATGTCATCCTCTCCCCTTTGTTCTTGATCATTGATCTGATCAATGCTGAGTATAAGAGAGTGATTACCTTTATAGATCTTTATATTCATTTGGCAATTAACAAAATAAAAGGATTTCCTGATGACCTTTTATCCATAATGGTCAAAAGAGAGGGAGTTTTCAACCCAAGTCCCTAGGTCCTGGAAAACATTTTCATTTTGTAATGATGTGCTGTTTATACAGAAAGATGAGAGGAGGGATTGTTTACCAAAAGTAATTAAACTATACTTTTTAGCATTTATTTTGAGTCTATTTGTAGTACACCAAGCATTTACTAGGGGCATTTAATTATGGAAGGCTTAAGTATCAGAGGGTGACTTACCAACAACAACTCTAGTTTACAGTCATGTCAAACTTTTGTAGTCAGAAGTTTTGGTTCTCAGATAGATATCTGAGACATCAAGGCCAAAGAGAAGAGAACCCAGCACAGATCCATGAAGGACACTTCTAGTCACTTTCTTTTTTTCATTGCTTCATTGTGGACCCATTTGAAGTCTATATGCATGCAGATGTTTTTTGGCATTTAGGAATAAGTAATAATCATAATCCACTTCATTCTTTTTCTGATATGCGCTGCTCAGCCTTGTGCCTTATAGCAAATGATAACTGTACTCACTGCAGGCAATTGTAACCTATGGGGCACTCACTGGCAGTGCATTATGGAAGACTACACGGTGTAACCCTTCTGTTCACCTGTAGTGTACAGCTGTAAACCCTGTCTGTCTATGCAGCATGATGACACAGACTCATGAGGCATCATCTACAAAGGAGTATATTATTGTGCTAGAGTCAATCTGGAGACATTCTCAGATAAATTAAGCCATTGCCAGTCATTGAATAAAGATGTAATTCTCCAATAAGACAACTGTGCCTTCTGCTTATGGAATGTGCCTCCTTTCCTAACACCATCTGCACTTTTATGTAACAGGGACATGTATCTTGCAAGGTTCTGTAAACTGTAAAGTGCCAGTCTCATTCACCAACTGCAGCTTGGACAACAGCATATAAGAAGCACCAACCTGCATGTTTGTCCCCATCTAGAATGACAGCACCTGTATAATGATGCCAACGGTACTGCACCAACTGCATATTTGGGGTCACAGCTCTTCATACTGTACCCCACATGAAAATATGGATTGACAGCCCTCTTCTTGTAATACCATGGACTCTGCAACATATGCATAATTAAGGACAGAGGTCTGTATGTCACTATCATGTTAAAAGACACTTACCCCTTCCTTGGGTGCCATAATCTGCACATTCTACATGCCTATCAGCAAAATTTTGCATGCTGTGTCAAGGCTGGAATAAAATATTTCTTTGTTTATGCATCCTGTGTCAAAAGCATGTATGAAATCACAGCTTCCAGTGCTTTGTCCCATACTGATCGAAATTCCCCATCAATGGACTTCACCCACACCTAAGCATGTTGTGAGTCAAGTCTTGTACTGCTTTGCCCCATATGGTATTTAAGACCCCATCTCTGGATACCAGCTGCACACAAACTATGTACTGTATCAGACAAACCTTAAATGCGACACATAGACTCACTGTCTTAGACATACCTTGTATTACTGTACTACCCTGTTTTAGATAATCACCTTGTATTACTGTTGTACCCTGTTTTAGACAATCTCATATTCCAGCCATGAAACACAATACATTTGTGGTGTTACACATATTCCTCCACCACCAACCTAGAGACATGGGGTGCACTTTGTCCCTTTGCTATGCAGCCATCTCCTGATACACTACCCCCCTCATCAACTTTATCATTAACTTTATCTGCAGGCTTGTTGTGTGCCTTGGAGTGGAACGTGGTATGAAAATGTTTAATGATACAATCTTGTAAAATGTTTAAGTAAAACTAGAGTATATATGGGTCTACTGTATATATTCGAAAACTCATATCTTCAAATATAAACAGTAGACCCGGGGTTACGCGAAAGTGCACTTCAGCGAAAGTGCACTTCCAGTTCAATGAACCAATAAAGAACACAGTAACATTGTTTTTGCAGGGGAGCAAGACCCCCTGAACCCCCCCAAGTGGGGAGGCTGTGCCCCTTACACCCCCCTACTTAAATATACCAACTCTGAGATTGCACTACAGTGGGGAAACACATAAATTCCCCTTCCCCACTGTAGTGTGCTTTGGCACCTGTGTTCCTTAATGGTTCGTTGAACCGTTCTTCACGGAAGTGCACTTTCGCTTAAGTGCACTTTCGTGTAACCGAGAATCCACTGTTCGTTTTTGAACAAGTGGATTTTCGGTCTTTTTCAGTAGACCCATATATATATATATATATATATATATATATATATATATATATATATATATATATATATATATGTATATATATATACATATATATATATATATATATATATATATATATATATATATATATATATATATATATATGACAAATGTTTTTGAATATAATGTATGATAGAATTCAAACAAAAGTAAAAACTGAGAAATTGTTAAAATAATACAGAATCTTGCATATAGATGGCAAAAAAGTCCACAAAACAGTAAAATTTAACCAGAGATAAAAATTGACAGTAGAAATAAAAGTAAAAATAAGAAAAAATAAAATGTTTAGAAAACGCAAACTTCACTGCAAATGGCAGAAACCGCAATAATGAAATTAATAAAATGAGACTGAATGACATTAAAATAAGTAGTCTCTGGAGTAAGTAGGTTTGAATACCTAAAGCAGAAGTAGCATTAAGGAAGATAATAATCTTTGAGCCCTAGTCATAGCTAAGGTTCATGACAATATAGTAGTTATGTTGAAAACTCTTCCTCTCTTTCTCCTCTTGTTGCTACAGCAGAACTATGTGACCAGAGGGACTGCAGTAACTACTTGGTGCAGAAAATGGAGAAAAACATGCATTTCTACTGGAGCATCTGTCATTCAATGGCCACACAAAGACTCCACTATAATTCATAACAACATTGGTGAGCAGCAAACTCAAAACCAGTGCTAACAACAGAAACAGTACCTAGTAACTGCAATAAGTTATCCAAAGCTGAAGTTCCAGTTATTCAAAGCATGTGAGGTATACAGTCCGTTTACATCTGCTCAGATCCAAATGAGTTATTGAGCTCACCACATCTGTCCTGCTCCCTGTTATCTGCTTCACTTAATTTACAAATACATAATTGTTCAAATATGGTTCTCCAAGGACCACTTCTTCTGTCTCTCAAAGTAGCTCCCTACTTACCATCCATTGGGATCCTACCCAAAAAAACTTCCTTGCCTATGTTCACCTCTAGAAACAGTAGACTTCCTTTTACCCTCAGTCTGAATATGCCATATGTCATTAAGACACATTGTAACTATTTCTCTTAATTAAAAATCATCTGATATTACATTTTCAACTTCCACTTGCTAAGTAATTTTCTGACTTATTCTAAAATCCATTCCAACCTCTGCCACAAATGTATTATTCAGTCCATCACCCAATCTCACTAGACTACAAAGGCAGTACGTAGACTCATTTAAGTCATTTCTTTAAGCCCATGCACTGTACCTACAAGCCACTCTTCCCCTTTTGTATATATTTTAGCTAGATCCATTGATCCAGGAATAATATATTCCATGTTTGGTGTTGTATATAGTTATATTATGTTAGATAGTTTTAAAGTTATATTTTGTCCATAATGGAGTACATGTTACAAAATTGCTGTTTTAATGATGTCTTTATATAAATTGTGTTTCTCTTAATCTTAATGGCCTTAACAATAATATAAAGACAGGAAGTTTAAGTAAATATCTTAAAATAAACAAAGTGGACATTGCCTTTATGCAAGAAACCCACTTATTAGAAAAAGACATGAACAGAATGTTCTTTAGTGGTTATACAATTCTTGTCAATTCTCACTACCAAACCAAGAGAAGGAGCATTATGATCTTGTGGAAAAAATCTTTGCTTGTACCTAAAATTATTGAATCATATACAGGCAATAAGGGCATGTTGAGCATGATCACACTGGAGATAAACAGAAAATATATTACATCAGCTAATATATACTCGATACCTGGTATTGGAGCAGAAACAGCTAACAAATACTTATAATTAATTGCTAGTAAAATTAAAGGAGATATCATTTGTGCAGGAGATTTTAACTGCATCTTATCCAAGAATGACACCACCAAATTTGGTAATCTCAAATTGACGGCTGTAGCTAAAAAGTTAAATAACTTTATTAGTACTCTAAATATGACAGACATATATACCATAAAATAATCAGAGTCCCTTCATTATACACATTACTCTTATAGGTTTGGTACACAAACAACTACAGACAAGGTATTTGTTACCAATAATTTAATATCTAAAATCCAAGAGGTCTTAATTAGCACGTGCACACTATCTGACCACAATGCTATCTTCTTTAAAATACACATAATACCTAAGGATTTAATTTTCTGGCAAAGAATACCTGCTTATATTACTAAGTTAAAGGATTTTAGGGAGTTGTTGTTAAAGGAGATAAAGTCATTTTTAGACATTAATGATATCAAGGAGACTCCTAGAACCATACTGTGGGATACATTAAAATCATACCTATATGATAAAATTAAAAGTTGGTACTTAAATAAAAGAAAGGAATGGAATAAGGAGTTAACAAGAATACAATCAAACATTGATATATTAAAAAAAGATTTAGACATGAAAGATACAGCTAGAGTTTATGAAATAAAACAATTGAACCTGATGTATACAGAAGTTTTGAATCACAAAATAGTTATAAATATGGAAATAATAAAATTACAGACTTATTCAATTAATCCCCAAAACATGCACAAAATTGCAGTAAAAGCCGAAAGCTTGACAAATACCAATCATATTAAAGAAATTATAGATACGTCCAAGAAGAGACCGGAACATCTAACAGATCTTAAAGAAATATTAGAAGCTTTTAGAAAACATCATGAAAATGTGAATAAGATCAATAATAACAGCAATGACAATACATTACAGAATGGATTTCTAAGAAATAATATAAATATAAAACTAGCAAAGGAACAAAATACTAAATTACTCAAACCAATATCCTTAAAGGAAATTAAAGAAAAAATAAAAGACATTAAAAATAATAAAGCCCCAGGTCTTGACAGGATAATAGGGGGAATATATAAAATACTTCCAGATGAAGCACTAAAAGTTCTATCTGATGCTTTCGAAGAATTTAGGCAGAAGGATAATATTTTTCCTTCATGAAAATATGCTATGATTTCACTAATCCCAAAACAAGACAAAGGTCCTAAACTAGTGACATCTTACCACCCTATCTCTCTTTTAAATGGAGACTATAAGATCTTCACATCAAAATTAGCAAGTAGATTAAACCACTTTTTACCAAAATTAATATTTTATGATCAGACAGGTTTTATTTCAAACAGAAAGGTCCAAGACAATGTAATTAGTCTCTTAACTTTAATAGATTATGCAAACAAAAAAAAAGGCATTAACCATTATTAGCTTGGATTTGGGCAAAGCTTTTGACTCAATAAATTTGTCCTACTTATTTAAGGTATTGGATATGTATAATTTCTCTCCAGATTTCATAAATTTGCTATGTAAATTGTATACCAATTCCATTTCTTATATTAATATAGGGGCTTTCTTGTCAGGGCCACTTAAAATATTAAAAGGCACCAAACAAGGATGCCCACTATCACCCTTATTATTTGCTTTATCGGTGAAACCTTAGCTAACTATATAAGAACTAACAATAAGAAAAAGGGCTTTGATGTTAGCACAAAATACAGTTCTAAAATTCAGCTCTTCACTGATGATATCTTGTTAACAATAGGAAACATAGACGCTTCAATTGAATACATTACAAAATCTTTACAAAAATTTGAAATAATCTCAGGCCTAAATTTCAATCACAACAAAACTGACACTATTTTACTGAACAAAATAATAACTACTGAAATGGAAAAATGCAGTAACTTTAACTGGCCAAATACTTCCTTTAAGTATTTAAGGATATATATAAAAACAAATTGGAAAGATAATATACAAATGAATTACACAATATTACTGAACATTGTTAAGGATCATTTAGAAAAATGGAATAAGATGTTTTTCACAATGGAAGAAAGGTTAACCCTACTTAAAATGATTATACTACCTAAAATATTATATATCTTCCAAACTATAATTGCTTCTCCGTCACAAAAAAATATTAAAGCAATTTAATTATGTGTTAATTAAGTTTTTATGGTTTCCCAAAAAGCAAGAATCAGTCATATATGGCATTATAAAAATTGGAAAGAAGGTGGAATAGCTTCTCCACATTTAGAACTATATGCAGAATCAGTTATTCTCAATATTATGAGTCAATGGTTGAATTACAGATACATGTCAAATTGGAAAAACCTACATAAAGCAATTCTGCTCATTAATAGTGAAGAAACAATAAATAACAATACTTTCACTGAAACAGAAAAAGTTTATCTGGTTATAAAAAACTTTTGTTATAATATAAATAAAAAAGAACACTATTCTCCTTTTGTTAATTACATAGTAAAGAAATTCAAACAAATAATGAGCAAAGATTATAAAGCAAAATACCTTTTATTTTTAATGTTTCCAATAGTACTCACAAATAAATGCTTAGATTCGTATAATATGAAAAAATAGGAGAAATGAAAAAAATGGTTTAACATTCTGGTATCAATTTCTTGACTCTCATTACATACAAGAAACCATGTCTCTTATAGCTAGATATAACATTAACCAAAACAATTGGTTTTATATATATATATATATATATATATATATATATATATATATATATATATATATATATATATATATATACAAATATTCAGAGAGTACAGTGTAAACAAATTCAAAATAAACCAAATAAAAACCACACCTAGGCCCAAAATGTTATCATTATTTTGTGAAATAGATACATTATGTAAGACTGATGGATTATCATTATCAAGAATTTATAGAATACTATGTACAGAAATACAAACTGCAGATGAATCTACATGGAACTATGCAGAAAAAGTTAATAATTTTAGATTCTCAGAAAAAGAGAAAACAATAATACTTAGATCAGTTAGTAATCCCACATCATCTCCATTTTGTAAAATTTATACATGGAAGTTCATACATAAAAGTTTTATTACACCACATAAATTGGCACGAATAGCAGGAAATGAAACATCTGAATGCTGGAAATGTGAGGAAAACATTTGTGCTGATTGGGTACATATGTTTATTAAGTGCAAAACTACAATACCATTCTGGTCAGAATTTTGATCCTTTATAAAGGCATTGTGGTCTGATAAATGCGATGTGACCGACTCATTATTGTTATTTAATGCTCCAATACCACAGTCCATTGCACATACAGAAGTGCACCTCCTTTGGTCCCTCTTCGCAATAGCTAGAAAAATCATTACATTAAATTGGAAAAACAAAAAAGCTATACAATTTGTGGAATTTTTATCTTTGGCCAAAATTGTATGTAACAGAATTAATGACTATAACTGCAAGAAATTCAAGAATGACGCATAAGCAACTGTCCTGGTTGAAACTTAAAAAATTGTTAGATAAAATGTGAATGCAATGTCAAAAGTATATATGTTATGGACACTGTATATAGTTATTTATATTTTTATTATTAAGTAGTTTGTTTCATCTGTAATTACAAAATTCAATAAAAATTATTAAAAAAAAAAGAGGGCCACGCATCTTTATTTTCAACTTAGTCTCCTGCAGAATAATACATTCTGCTACTTGTTTCATAATTTGCCTAATAGTTGCCCTATTTTCTAGGTTTTAACCCCTCCACACACATTCTAAATCAATGTCATTGGTCTTCCAATTCCTGTCATCATCCGATTGCTTCCATCACTACCAGTGTTGCTTTGCTATTTCTAAATCACTCCCAGAACTAGTTTCAGTTTATGGGTGCAAAAATCATGAATGTCACTCATTAGACAACAGGCTGAGTGGTGTTGCTCTCTTAGCCAAGGCTTTGATTCAGCTCATCACATTTTCTAAACCCCAACTAGCAAATCATTCCCTCAATGTCTCCTTACCCTTGACTCAAAATCAGTTTTGACCAAGGACTACCCTAGTTTCACCTTCTCAGTGTTAACTGCCCAACTTTTAATTCCTGTAAATGCTCATCTATCCATTTACCCAACAACCTTTCAACCAATGGTTCTATTTCTCTTAGAAGCTATACTTTCTCCCCTATTGGTGGTGTATATCTTGAACCCTTACAGGTAGACTATCAATGATTTGTATAACTTGCACTTCACTCCAACCCTGTCTTCACCACTATCAGCATCACTGCACACAACAATCTCATTCTATTATCCCATCACCCCTAATTATTTCCCCAGTTGTTTCTTCCTTTTACATACTGGAAAAGTTTCAGATCTTCCCACTCCAGACCTCACTGCACTGCTATCTGAGTGCTCATATCCTCAGATGATCTTTTTCAATCAATTCTCTACTTATTCTGCAAAAGTCTCATCTATTCTGCAACTCTGGATATCTTCTATGTACTCCACAAATTTCACTTGCTATCAGAATCCTTCTCTTACCTTAATGCTCTATTACGAACACTCTTACTAAATCATCCTTATATAGCTGTGCTTTACTGCTGTCTTAGCTATACCTTATCTACACAGCCTTCCTTGTTCTGTCACAATTCTTCCTACCCACACCTCCCAACAGTACAGATTTTTGCAGAATGTCTCATATTTTGGTCCATTTTTCATAAAACTGTTGTTTTCTGGCAAGTTATTGGCAAGTCATTAAAGACTGAAGACAGAAATTAATAACAAACATTTGAGTTTCAGAGTTCATACCCTTAAGAAATTTCATGCTAAAGCAAAACCAGTTATTCTATCAAGTTTCTAAATTTGTAAGAGCAATATTTAAAAATTGCCCTATTTTGAGCCTTTGTCCCCAATTATTTATGACTTTGTCCAGACTTATTGCTCTAAGAGATTGAAAGGTATGTTCCTACCCTTAACTATGACCATAATGTTTCCTAACCCAAAACACTCACAGCATATATACACCTTTAGAATCAAACAAGCAACATCATAGCAGAAGCAATAGACATTAACATGGTATAACAAACATCTCTTTGTGGCAATCACAGTGTGGAGGGCAATCTTGTTAGCAGAGATGCATGCTAATGCAGGCATCCAGGACAGAACCAAAAGCTAATAAGCCATGTACTCTACACTGGAAAGGCCAGTGGCTCCTGATTTATGCTACATTATTTGGCAACATAAAATGTTGCTGTTGAAGGGACAAATGAATGCCTTCAAAAGATTAGCCATTCACTCCTATGAGTGCAGTCAAGGTGCTGGTAAAATCAGCAAAGATGTGGGGAAGTGTTAGTGTGTGTATATGTGTGTATGTCTACAGGGTCATGAATAAAGTTGAATGACTGTACATGTGTCCATGCATATAAGAGAGTTTGTCTGTCTGGATGGTTGCACAAGTGAGATAAGATAGGAAATCAAGAGTCTAGATGTGTGTGGTGTGTGTATTTGTGTTTGTGTGCATGTGTGTGTGTGTGTGTGTGTGTGTGTGTGTGTGTGTGTGTGTGTGTGTGTGTGTGTCTGTGTGCATGTCTGTGTGTGCGTCTGTGGTGTATGTGTGTGTGTGTAATTGTATATGTGTGTGCGTGTGTGTGCGCGCATGTGTGTGTGTGTGTGTGTGTGTGTGTGTGTATGTGTGTGTGTGTGTGTGTGTGTAGGGGATACATTTGCCAATGTGATGCATGAGCATCAGTGGACTACACAACCACAAATGGGTCTGTCAGCACCAGTATCAGCTGAAGTGGGATACAGAAACATGCTAAAGAGCTGAGAAAGAGATCTTTCTCATTGTAGCTGTAGATCTCTCTGAATCACATTTACTCACCATTGCACAAGATGAAATATCTGTAGTAGCAAACTTCCATGAGTGACAAACATTTTTCCCAATTCCATGGATTGTATGAAATTACCCCAAACTCATTCCACCACACTATATCAGAATGCATGGTGTATAGCCATCACAACAATCAAAATTTTGCCTTTTTCAGATGGGAAATGGTTCAGCAACCAGAAGGTGTTCCACTCCATGAACTGTCATGTTGCATTGCAATATTGGTATAGTAAATGGTCACCAAAGCCTCAGGAAAATGGGCTATTTAATAGAATGCCTGTAGCTGTACTCTGTGTACTCTGTGGACCTTATGGACCACATATTCTCCTCCACATACTGCAGCATCATATTCAGGAACTGGTGTAGAACTCTTGAGGCAGATATCTGGGATATACCCAGCACGTCCCCTGACCCTTACTGAAAGATCCCTACAACTAGAAGATTTGAAACGGCACATATTTTAAAGTCCACAGGAGCTGGTATTCCACATACCCCTTGAGTTTCTTTCTAACGACAGCAAATGTGTACCGGCTGCCATACAATGTTTCTGTCCACATCATAGCTGCCTACTATATTGCTGCCCTAGACATAATAGTATATAAGGCTCTGCTGAGTCCTTCTGCAATGCATAGGGTAATAATGAGTCCTTTAGTGAGCACGTTTTGCAAGAACAGTTTGTAACATATGTGGCTTGGCTAAGATAGCTGCATCATCATGTGATGATTCTCTCTGTTCACCATGAAACTTCAGTGGACAACTTCACTGATGGCTGTTTCTGATTGTACAATTTGTTACACATTTCTGAACTGTTTGTCAATATTGTTTACCCTCATTTTTATTTGCAATGGGGTCTTATCAGCATTTCCGTATCACTGTATGATGTCGACTGTGTAATTTTGCCTGTTGTCATAGTATTTTATTTTCATATACTGTACATATTGATGAATGAAACCTTTTTCCTTTCTATGGACTTCATTTTTTTTCAAATAATTAACAGTGGGTGAAACATTCATCTTAAACTTTGGTCTGTAGTGGATAGCAGCAGGATTATATATGCAAGTTAATATTACATTATACTGTTTTGTGTCAGTATATATTAATACATGGTCACACTTTATAAAGGTCTGATAAGTTTTAGTTATTAGACAAATTAGGATAGATAAAAATGTTACATTTCTTACAATTATTTTTAGATGAGTTACACAGGACAGGCTGAGCCAGGCTTACAGGAGATGATGGAGTTTTAATTTTCTAAGTCATAGTTGTGATGACTCTACTCCATGCATTTTGATATGGTGAGGTGTTATGAGTTTTAGGAGTAATTTCATACAATCCCTGGGATTCAGAAAGATGCTTGTCACTGATGGAAGTTTGCTACTACAGATATTTCAATTTCTGCAATGGTGAGAAAATGTGATTCGGAGACAGCCACAGCTACAATGAGAAAGATCTCATTCTCAGCTCTTTAGCATGTTTAGCTGATACTGGTGCTGACAGACCCATTTGTGGTAGCACACTTCACTGATGCTCATGTATCACATTGGCAAGGGTATTCCCCTACACACACACACACACACACACACACACACACACACACACACACACACACACACACACACACACACACTAATCCACTTGTCCACAAACAAGTCTCCCCACAGTTGATCTCACACACACACACACACACACACACACACACACACACACACACACACACACACACACACATACACACACACACACAAACATTGAGCATTCACATGTGAAGCTTACGTTTCCTATATATTTTTTTTTAATCTCTTTAACTCATTACATCCAGGTTCTGCCTCCAGGTGCATCTGTAGTTACCTCCTACTGACGCCTCTAGGCATCAAATATTGCTTGTTCATATTTGCATAAATAATTCCAAGACCATGCTATGTACAATGTTTTAAATGATTTCATCTTAAAGCTTACACAATGGCAAACTCAACTGCATTAATATTTGACCTCTGTCTAGTGCAGGTAAAGAGATACTAGCTGTTGTTTTTATTATATTAATTTGTATAGACATAATTTTCACAATTTTCTAAATATCTCAACAACCAAGTAACACAGAGAGAGTTCCTAAGCCTCATATGAAAGCTCTCAGCAAGATGAATAAAATGCTGCTGACAGTATGTGGATCACTTGAGTGGTTGCTGAGATATTGTAAATTGTTTACAGGATATTACATATGTAATAGTTACTCCTGGGGATTTAATAAATTTAATTTAATCTAATAATAGCGGAAGGCCTACAAGGAAGGTATCGTGGCCATGTAGCGGTTCCCCCTCGGCAGCACATCTCACATATTAATGAAGGAATGTTGCTGAGGGAGAGCCATGTAGCATTGTTAGTGAATCAGTGCAGGGAGTGTCTTTCTGTGTCTGGAGATGAGTAACATCCTCCCTGCACTGTCAAAGTGTAGGCACTCAATGTATGTATATGTAATAAAAAAGTGGATGCTTTAAAACATTTTTTTTTTTGTGTTTGCGTGGCATGGCATGGTGTTTAGCAATGTACATGTGCCAGACATCTAAAAATAGAAAATGGATGCATTTAATTATTTAGGAAAGGTCAAGTTTAAGCATAGCTGAGTGGGTTTGTATGGTGCGCCGATGTGCTTAGCAGTGCTTAAACATAGTGGAGAGATATATGTAGACATATAACAGCAATTCACATGGCCATATAGCCGAATGGTTAGAGTGACAGCCTTGTGTGCAGTAAGGGCAGGGTAGGGTTCGAATACACAGAAAGGTTATTTTGTAAATACACAGTATGAAACATCTTTTAAATCCCGAATAAATTGTGTTTGATTACACAGACAGGTTATTCAATTTAGTTTGAAAGTACACATTTATGAGAAGTACTATTAAAACTTGATTGAATTTTATATGAATACACAGACAGGGTATGAAGCATTTATGCTGCAAATACACAATTATGATAAGTATATGTAAACCCTTGATGGAATAATGTATGTATGCACAGACATGTTATTAAACATTTTATTTTGCAATTACACAATTATGAAATGTATTATTAAATCCTGCTTTGTGCACTTAGCTAAGCTCTGCTAAGCACAACTACACCTAGCCAAGTGCTGCTTAAACAAGGAACATTTTAGCAGTGCTTAGCTGGTTTGCACATTGCTTAGCAGTGGGAAGCACTGATAAGCAATGGCAAGCATTTCCAGTTTAAGCACTGCTCGGCTGAGCTCAATGGGTTTGAATGGTGCTAAGCAATGTGCCACATTTTTAAAAATGGCCCAGTGGTGGTAAAGGGTACAAAAACAGCCTTATTTAAGTGCAACAGGTGGGAATATAGCCATAACCTGTTGGAGTTGGATCCTGGAAGAGACTATGGCAGGAGTTGGAGAGGGTGCGCACTTCTGGGAGCAGTGGTGTGGCATTCTGGAGTCCGGGGTCATGGTAGGACTTTTTGTAAAATACCATGATGACCGGCTGCTGCAGAGCCAGTACCAGGGGTCAGAACACAAATCAGAGGCCTGGGATTGACTAGCACATGATCTCACCAGTGCAACTGGTATTCCCTGCACTGGTGAGCAGGTGCGTCATCATTATGATGACTTGAAGCATTGTAAGAGGGTCTCTTGGCCAGCTGGGTCCAAGATGATAGAGACGGGAATGTCCCACCAGTTTGTAAGTATTGTTATCATTGTTTTACCAAATTCTACTCTGAATGTGTGATAGACAGGTACACATAATGGTGTGTTTCTCTCCACAACTGTAGAGGAGAGAGCTCACAACCTGGAAGCCCATGAAGGGTGCCTGGCCAGGTTGTGCCATGAGTATGGTGAGTACAGATGTATCTTGCAATCTATAGTCATATAAACAAGAAAGAGTAAATTAGTAACTGCCAGTAGGTATATTCAGTTTTGATTGTACTGCAATGAATGTGGTCATAGACCTGGGCTGATATAAGTGAGTAATGCCAGGTGCAGTTCTATAAAGATGAAAGCATGAAACCTGATAATGTTAAGGAAATAAAGTTACTACTGCTTTAATAATGTTAAGGAAATAAAGTGTTTACAGAATTACTATTGTTAAGGAAATAAAGTTCTACTGCATTAATAATGTTAAGGAAATAAAGTTTCTACTCCATTAATTGTGGAATTGCAGCTGTATTGCACACCTGTATTATATGAACAGTTCAGCAATAAAGACTGTAGACATATACCAATCACTGCATGAAGTCACCCCTAATAAAGCTGTGTTGTGCAATATGTGTGTATTTTGTGCTGTTGATTATGAAATGGAGTATTACATCTGCTAGAAAGTACAAACAGGAATAATACCACTAAGTGACTGAAGGTTATCTAATAAAGAGTGTTTTGCTAAAGTGTAGTCTCCCTGGACTACATGAAAAGAGACATGGAGGAGTTCTCCGATCTTGTCTCCCAGGCAGGTATGACCCTAACCCTGAGTAGCATCCTGCCATCACCCAGAATGATACCACAGTACAAAGACAAAATGATTGACTTCAACAATTGGCTAAGCTTCTGGTGTCATTCTAAGGGGATCCAGTATTCGTCTGCCTGGGACGACATGATCGACAGTCCATGATGCTTTGCTAGAGATGACTTGCACCTGTCGCCTTTAGGATTCCGGATACTGGCTAAGGCTCTTGCCACCCCTATAGTGCCTTTTTTAGGCAAGGTTCAAATGACAAATTCACCACCGTAACAGGTACAAGCAAGCAAAATCTGAGGGTAATGCTACTCAATGCTAGAAGTCTAAACCTCAAAATGCCCTCACTCGAGGAACTCCTTAAAATGGAGAACATTGACATCTGTGCAGTGACAGAGACCTGGTTCAAAGCTCCAGAGAGCACCCCTGCATTATTAGGCTTCAATTCATACCACACCTTTCGGCCACCAAACCCAGAAAGAAGCACTAAAGGCGGAGGTGTGTCCATATTCACTAAGGATATCCACACTTCCAGGCTAGTTGCACAGCATAATGCATCCAAGATTATCCAAGTGCAACTAACTCTGGGCAAGACCGCAATCCAAATTGTAGCTTGCTACACAACCCCCACCATGCACCATGATTCACACTCCTCATTTCTTGATGCACTGGAAAGCATTAGGGTACAACACAACACCCTAATAATGGGTGATTTCAACTACCCCACCATTAACTGGGAAAACTACTCATGTAGCAACTCTTTTGCTCAACGTTTTCTAGAATTCATAAATTCCAAGGCATTGGATCAACTTATTCACACCCCCACCAGGGGCAGCAATATCCTAGACCTGGTCATTACCAACATGGAAACCGGTGTTCCACAACAGAGGTCAATTCCTCATTGGTCAGATCCAACCACAAACTAATCAGCCTAGACATCCACATCCCACCCCCAGCCCCAGTTAGGGAAACCATCATAAAAAACTTCTCCAAAGCCAACTTCACACTTCTTAAGACAGAAGTGGCAAACTTCATGACACCCATGCAGATGGACAATAGAGGTATGACTGCCAAATCCTACACAAATGCACTTTATAAGCACTTACACGAGTGCATGGATCATGCTATCCCTAATAGAACCAAGATGTTATCCTCCAAAAAAAGGAAGCCAATATGGTGGTCCTCTGCCATAAACAAACTCTACAACAGAAGAAATAAACTGTTACAAAAAAGAGTAAAATCCCATGACTGGAGGAACTCCCTGGACAACCTCAGTAAGAAGATGAGATCCCTCATAAAATCCTCCAAAGCTAGTTACGAAAACAACATTGCCACTGACTCTAAAGACAACCACAAAGCATTCTATAGCTATGTCAAGAATCTAAATGGGAACACTCAGATCTGCTCTGAGTTACAGCACAATGGCACTAAATATACAGAACCAACTGATATTGCCAACATCCTGGCAGATAGGTTCAGTGCTAACTTTACCCCCCCCCTCACCCCCTAGAGGGCTCATCTCTATACTGGAAGAATGCAAAGTTCCTATAATCATGGCTGCACAGTTAAAAAACACACTCTCAGAGCCAGGAACACAGCATCCATGGGACCTGACAATATCCCAGGCTGCGTTCTACATGAACTAAAAAATGAACTGGCACCCTGCCTAAGTACCATGTTCAATCATAGCCTCACCTCAGGCTTTCTACTCACTGAATGGTGCACCGCGATGGTTATCCCACTCCACAAAGGTGGAGCCACTATGGACCCCGGGAACTACTGCCCCATTCGCCTGACGAGCCTGGTCTGCAAGGCCATAGAATGTATCATCGTGGAACTCATAAACAAAGACATTGGTAATCTCCAAACTCTGGACCCCATCCAGTTTGGATTTGTAAAAGGCAGATCATGTCTCCTAAACCTGATTGACTTCTTTGAAGCTATCACCAAAGCCATAGATGAGGGTAAAATGGTTCACACAGCTTATCTAGATCTCTCCAAGGCTTTCAACACCATCCCCCACTCTGGAATTATAGATAAGCTCACTAAACTAGGTAGGTTCATAGGTTCATAGGTTCGTACTAGGCTATCTGCCCAAGGGCATTTATAAGCCTAGCCCATAGTTATTTGGCTTTCGCCACCCCTTTAGTTTGAATAAAACTATGCCTATTATTTTGCTGTGCCTCTGTCAAGCAGTGACACTGAAGTAATCCCTGGGGTATATCTGCGATCCCCCATCCATTGGTTAAGATTCCTCTTGAACAAGGCCAGTGAGGTGCTCTGCCTCACATGTACCGGGATTTTGTTCCACAGCATAGGGAGTCTCTGGGTGATGAATCTGTCCCTCCAGCACGTTCTATTAATAACCGTGTCAAGGTTTAAGTCTCCGCCCTTGTGGTTCTGAGGGATCTAGATTTTTGAGGTGAAGCATATTCATCAAATCAGGGTTTGACATGGCCTTATATGTCAGGCACAGGTCACCTCTGAGCAAGCGGTATGAGACTGAATAGAGCTGGAGTTCTTTCAGTCGGGCAGCATAAGACATATTTTTGAGACCCTTTATCCTTTTGGTGAGGAACTTTTGGGGCCTTTCCAGCTGCTGCAGGTGTCGGGTCAGATACATTCCGAATGGGGCATTGTACTCAATCATAGGTCTAATGAGTGATGAGTACAGGGGGACGATGACCTCCCTTGATCTAGATGTGAATCACTTCATGATCAGGTGGGCAATGTAGAAGGTTTTCCTAACTACTTTAGCAACATGAGTGTCAAACGAAAGGCTACTGTCAACCTGGGTCCCCAGATCCCTGATGACTTCTTCTGTGCTCAGTGGATTGCCACCTATATGGTAGCTAGAGGTAACCTTGTTTTTCCCGAAGGGTATGACTATGCATTTCCTGGCATTTAACTTTAGGCCATGGCTCTGGCACCAGTTATCTGTTTCTGTGAGGCCCTTCTGAAGGATATCTGTGTCAGATGTGTTTTCGACTATGGCGCCCAGTTTGCAGTCATCTGCAAACTTTGTCAGCCATAACCCTCCTGTGTTTGCTTGTACTTCAGAAAAGTAGATGCCGAACAAGAGTGGACCCAGGACTGATCCCTGTGGGACACCACTTGTGACAGGCTTTGAGTCTGACATGGCTCCAGCAACTCTGACCCTGTGGGTTCTGTCACTTAGCCAGTTTGCAACCCATCTTGTGATGTATGGGTTTACATTCAAGCTGATGAGTTTTTCGATGATACCTGAGTGGGGTATTGTGTCGAAGGCCTTTGCCAGGTCAAGGTAGGCTGTATGGACTGCCTTTCCCTCATCAATGGCCTTAGTGACTGTCTCGAAAAAGTCAACCAAGTTTAAAAGGCATGATCTGCCTTTGACAAAGCCATACTGGGTTGGATCCAAAGTCTGCAAGTTCCCTATGTCTTTATTTATGAGTTCCATTATGATCCTATCCATGGCTTTGCAGATAAGGCTTGTCAAGCTAATGGGATGGTAATTTCCAGGGTCGGTGGAGGCACCACCCTTGTGAAGTGGGACCACAGTCGCCGTGCGCCACTCCTTGGGTACGTATCCTGAGGTGAGGCTAAGATTAAACAGCTGTCCTAACTGCGGGTTTAATTCCTCATTGAGTTCGTGGAGCACACAGCCGGGGACACCATCCAGTCCCATGGATGCTGTGTTTTTTGCTTTGGAGAGAGCAGTTCTCACCTGGGTGTTGGAGATGTTTGGGGGGCTACAATCCTCTGGTATAGATATCTCTCCTTTTGGGGGGGACTTTGCACTGAACCTGTCAGCCAGTATGTTGGCAATGTGTGTAGGTTCAGTAATCTTCACATCATTTTGAACTAATTCTGAGCATATCTGGGAGTTTCCTCCTAGGTTTCTAACATAGCTAAAGAAGGTCTTATGATTGTCTTTTGAGTCCTTGGCGATTTTTCTCTCAAAATTTGCCTTGGATGATTTTATGAGAGCTCTTAGTTTTTTACTTATAATGATCAAAGGTGTCTTACCTTTCAAGGATTTTGCTCTATCTTGTAGTAGCTTCCTCCTTTTGTTGTAGAGCTTGTTTATGGCTAGGGTCCACCAGACTGGACGCTTGCCTTTGGTACAAAGAGTCTTAGTTTTGTTTGGGATTGCCTGATCCATGCAGTCCTGTAGGTGCTGGTAGAAGGCATTTGTAAGTAATTCAGCGGTTTGAGTAATGTTTACCACTGGCTCAGGGGCCTTAAAGGAGACCACATTAGTTTTTAGAAGTGTGAAGTCGGCTTTTGAGAAGTTTTTCACTGTGGTCTTTTTTATTTCAGGTGGGGTGGGATGAGGACCTCCAGCGAGATTAGTTTATGATCTGATCTCACCAGTGAGGGGTATACTTCGGTGTTGAACATTTTGATCCCATGTTCGTGATGATGAGATCAAGTATGTTTTCTCCTCTTGTGGGGATGGTGACTAGTTGTTCCATGGCATTTGAGTTTATGAACTCCAGGAACCTTTGGGCTAGAGTGTTTGGGCTTGAGTAGTGTTCCCAGTCTATATTAGGGTAGTTGAAGTCATCTAGTATGATGGTGTTTGGAGATACATTTATCCCCTCCATTGTTTTCAGGAAGGCCATGTGAGGTTCCTGAGTTTGAGAGGGTGGCCTGTAACATGCTACAAATTGCAGAGCAGTCTTGCCTATGGTTAATTGCACCTGGATGGTCTCCGATGCATCGTGCATTGCCACCAACCTTGAGGTGTGGGTGTCCTTTATGAATATGGACACCCCCTTCTTGGTGTTGTCCAGATTTTGGGGCCGGAACGCATGATATGAGGTGAAACCTGCTAGTGCTGGGGTGCTCTCAGGAGCCTTGAACCAGGTTTCTGTCACAGCACAGACATCGATGTTCTCCATACTGAGAAGGGCCTCGAGTGCGTGCATCTTGAGATTGAGACTTCTGGCATTGAGCAGCATTACCCTTAGTTTTTACTTTTTGTGTTCTAGGGTGGTAGGTTTAGAATTTGAGCCTTGCCTAAAAAGGCACTATGGGGTGGCAAGAGCCTTTGCCAATATCCGAAGCCTAGGGTGACAGATGCAAGCCGTCCTTGCGAAGCAGCGTGGCTTGTCCAGCATGTCATCCCAGGCAGGCAGACATTGGATCCCTTTGAATGACACCAGAATTTAAGCCAATTATTAAAGCTGATCATCTTATCACTGTATTGTGGCATCATTCTAGGTGAAGGTAGGATACTGCTCAAGGTCAGGGTCATACCTGCCTGGGCTACATAATCAGAGAGCTCCTCAATGTCTCTTTTCATGTAGTCCAAGGAGGTACGTCTCAGGTCGTTGACACCAGCGTGGGCAATGACTGAGTCGTACTTGTACCTGCTGTTGAGAGACCTGAGTGCTTGTGTTATGTGGCAGATTCTAGCACCCGACAGGCAGCTTACTGTGACCTTCTACTTACTCAGTCTGGTGAGCGGGACGTCAGTGTGTCTGACTATGGAGTCACCTATGACAAGTATGTTTGGTGTTGTATTTGGCCTTAAGGGCAGTGACTGCTTTGCACACTGATTTTGTTGTTTATGTGTTGTTTGTGTGGTGTATTGAGTTTGCAGTTGCTTGGGTGTCTGCTTTGGAGGCCTCTGCTGTTTAGGTAAATTTTACTCAGAGCCTCCGAGTATGTCTTAGTGTGTTTATGTGTTTGATTCAGTGGTGTGGTTGAGTTATGTGAGACTGGTATTGTGGTGTGTGTAGTTGACTTCTCCTCCTGCCTGGTCTTGCCAGTCCTGAGTTGAGAGAGCTCAGCCTCCAGTCTGGCTAAATAGCTGCATCTCTCACAAGTGTTAGTGTTACGTGGGAGGAGGAGAGGGCTGTCCGTGTACATGAGACAATTGTAACATTGTCTCAGAATTCCCAGATTCACCAACTGGGCAGGAGAGGACGCCAGCATCTGACCCTTCGACATGCTAGAAAGAATTATGAGTTGGTATGAGACAGAAAAGTAGTGGGCTTAGCAGGGAAGTGGGCACTCCTGGGGGTTTTGCTAGTGAGAGATTTGTATAATATAGGAGTGCTTGACCTGCAAAGAGAATGCTTATAAGACAAGGGATATGCTTATAAGACAAGTGCTGAGCTTTTTGAGAAGAAAAAGCTATTTGGAACAAGTGCTGCACTTTTTAGTGTAGGTGTAAACTGTTTAGGTTCCTAACAGAGCAGTTCTAAGGGAAAAATTGAAGAACAGACTTTCTGGAGCCAGAAAGAGTTTAACCTTGTTTAACCGGCGCTGCCCGATGCTGCTCTAGTGGCAACTCTGCACTAAATCGCGCTAAAGCACGTTAAAGCGTGCTTGATAGCAGGGGCTGGAAAGAAGCAGGAATAGACCCAAAAGGGAAAATAAAACTACAGTTTCAAGTCAGTAACCACCTCTACGGGGGGCAGGGAAGCTGCTCAATGTTAGTCACTGCCACTGATCAACAGAGAGACCCTCCTCCAGCCCAAGCAAAAATGGCCTCACAGAAACTTTCAAACAGTTCAGGAACAGCAAGCCTGTAACTGAACTTTTTTAACTCTCAGAAAAGTGGGAAAAAGCAAGATTTTTTTTTTTGTTTTTGTTTTTTACAGAGATAGCAGAGGTTCACAAGTAATATCAAGTTATAACAGTGCAGTAAATGACCCCACACAAGAGTGCTAGGTCAAGGACAGAAAATATGCAAGTTTTAAGAAAAAAACGATTTAAAATTAAGTGCAAACAGGAAATTCAGCAAACAGCTTTGGTGTATAAATCCCTATGTCACAAGATGGGCTGCCAACTGGCTGATGGACAGAACCCACACTGTGAAAGTAGTGGATTGCAAATCTGACATCAGACCAGTGACAAGTGGAGTACCACAGGGTTTAGTCCTGGGTCCTCTCCTGTTTGGTATATACTTCTCTGAAGTGCAGGCCAACACAGAAGGTCTTTGGCTAACAATGTTTGCAGATGACTGCAAACTAGGAGCCATAATCAAAACTCCTAATGATGTGAACAAACTGCAAAAGGGCCTCACTGAGACAGATACCTGGTGTCAAAGCCATGGCCTGAAGCTCAATGCCAAAAAGTGTATTGTCATCCCCTTTGGTAAAAACTCTGTACCCATGAACTACCACATAGCTGGTAGTCTACTTAATGCCGAAAATGTGATAAGAGACCTGGGACACAGGTGGACAGTAGTCTCTCCTTTGATAATCACATCACCACAGTGGTCAGGAAATCCTTCTCTGTGGCTCATCTCATCACAAAAGGATTTTCATCCAGAAAAAACTAGGTCATTGTTCCGCTCTTCTCATCACTCATTAGACCCATTATAGAGTACAATGCCCCTTTTGGTATGTACCTCACAAGACATCTACAACAACTGGAAAGACCACAGAAATACCTCACAAAGAGGATTACTGGCCTCAAACAGATACCCTATGCACACCGTCTAAAAAAACTACAGCTTTACTCCATCGCATATCGCCTACTCAGGGGTGATCTCTGCCTAACATACAAAGCTATGTCAAACCCAGAGCTGTTGGACATGCTCCACTTAAAGAAATCCCAAACCCTCCGAGCTACATGCTCTAGGGACCTAAACCTTGTCACCACAATAAACAGAACATGCTGGAGGGATAGATTCCTGTCCCAGAGATGTCCCAGAGATTTCCCATACTCTGGAACAGACTACCAATCTATGTCAAACAGAGCTCCTCATTAGCACTCTTCAAGAAAAATCTTGATGATTGGATGGAAAATGGGAAATTCACCCCGGGGATCAATTCTGTGGCTCTGCTCGACAGGGGCACAGGAAAATAATTTTCTTGGGTGACGAAAGCCAGGGTACATTTTTTGGCTAGGCTTGTATGGGCCCTAGGGCTGATAGCCTAGTACCTACCTATGAAACTATGAACCTATGAACCTAGATGTAGCTGTACTATACAATATACTGCATTATGATATTTGTTCTGCACTAAGATCTGAACCAATAATAGGAACACCAAAGGTATATTGTGTATCTCAGGATTGTCTTGTGTTAACCATTGCATTTCAGCTATATGCATTCCTGCTTTTAGGTACACTGCTGCATGCAAGTATGAAACTGCCATAGCTGTAGACTGCAAATATACCATCTGCAACTGTATATGGATCAGGTAGCCAACCCAGCACTCTGATATAGTCTGTACTCATCACACATATTCCCACTTACTAGGGGTTAATTGTATACACCCGAATTCCATATACTAATGCACAGTTCACCTACTACCTCTGTCATGCATGAATCTCATGCATGTGTGTTCAAGTGTCACTGCAATCTTGTATAACACTCTACCTCTATTACCAGTTTATATTTTGTTACCAAGTGAGCTCTAGGTGCATGTCAATCAATCAATACTCAGCAGTGGCTCTATAACTCAGTTTAGTAAATGCTAAGTGTCATGTGCATTTTGACACACACAGACCAGGGTTCGGATCCAGGGACAAGTACTACTAAATATTTATAAAAACATTTATGTATTGTTAACAGATATTCTCCCCACAAGAATGACAGGAATGACAGGCAAATAAATGGCTGTAGTAGCTGTTCAAATGGGTTACTAATTTGTGTGTCATGTACCACAGTGCTAACAGCAATTCTCAGCAAAGTGATAAGACGTCAGTAAATAAAGTCAACGAGTACAATAGTAATAAAAGTTAATAAAATAAATAAAACTGTTAATCTCGGTACAGCTGTATGCCTAGTATGTCTGCAAATGTCTGCTGATAATCTAACCCCATGCCTGCCATGTCATGGACTGTGATCACTGTTGCCAAATCCCTTGGACACAGTATTATCATCTACTTGATTTATGTCAATAGCACAGTCACAGTACATCAGTCTAAAGTACACCTTGGTAGTCATATATGTCCCCCTGACATGTAATAGTCCCCTGTAGTTGTATATCTGTAGGTGTTACAGCTTGGCCTGTACTGTCTCGTGCAGATAGCTTGTGAGGTATGTAGGTGCTCCAGAAGCTATAGGGCACTTGTATACATGAAGTAAGGGCAGACCTGTACAGTATAAAATAATACTGTTGCAAACAATGTAGCCTATGCTGGTAGTAATTCAATGTATTTCTCTCTCCCCCCACCCTTATCTGCATCATAATTTATTATTGCTATGCATCAGGTATGGTTTACTTTTAACATATGTAGTTCTCAAAATGTTATGTGGGCCTTGTCTCTTATTATTTTTATGTATTACAATGGTTGCATACTAACATACCTTGCTGAGTTACTTATGTTGTTGGCCTCATGCCATAACTGTTACTGGCATGCTGTTACAATACTGATTATAAACAATAGCAAAGCTTTTGGGTAGAAACCCTTCTTCAATACTATTACAAAATTCAAATACCAAGTAGGTTTAAATAGGAGTCAAAAACTAATCACATGACAAGCAGCCCTGAAAGTCATGTGACAACACATAAATTGAAAAACAAATTAAAAAACAAGTTAAAAATCAACATTCTGATGCTAACAAGCACATATATAACTAGCTAATACAATTTTTTTCTGAGCCTTTGCCTGTTAATATATCCATCCAGGAACCGGCATCTACTAGCTCATTGTATTCTATGACTGAAATCACGCCTACCACTGTGACGTCAGCGACAGCTGATGTGAGTTTGGGCTTGCATAACAATGAAGAAGAAAAACGAAATGGAGGTACCAGTGTGCGTACTAATAGTGCTAAGAAAACTCACCAACTAACTTTAAGTCTTTTGCATAAACGATTTCAGTTAGATCAACCGGAGAAAATACAAGAGCATTCAACTTTGAGGGGTAGATCATTGACAAGGCAAGCTGTGGCCCCGATTAAACCAAAGAACGATAGCCCTTTAGGGCAAGGCAAAATGAGCTGAAGATAGTAAAAGGTATTTTAAATTTTTCAGGTTTTGACTTGAAAGCCTCCCATTATTTATTACAAAAGGGGCTTAGTTTTATTCCTATGACTAATGATGATTTGGTTACTGCATTAACTGATCTAAAACAATTTGTTAGGAATGTTAATTTAAAGGTTTTATTTAATAATTTTTTATCTGTTCATTCATGCTGTAAAAGGCGTAGTACATTTATACCTGCTAGCATACCCGTGTTAACTGCCTACCATGACTTGTGTGAAATGGAGCTAAGACGCTTGTATTCTGATTTGAATTTGAGATGTTTTAATCTAACATATCATGAACATATAGCGTTAAAAACATTACAAGCCGATAAGGATATAATTATCAAGCAAGCAGATAAAGGGGGTGCGGTGGTCCTCATGGTTCGAGACAAATACTTACAGTCTATGACTACCCTACTTGAGGATGGTCATTCATTTAAATGCATTATATCTGCTGATGTTAAGAGATGTATTAGTTCAGTAAATATGATAATCTATGATTTACAAATTAATGGTGATATTGATTTGGACTTGTTTCATTTTTTTAATGTTCCTTGTCTTATAATTCCACAACTTTATGGCCTTCCAAAAATACATAAATCAGTATATGATCCACCCATGAGACCTATAGTGTCTGGTGGTGGTTGGCTAACTGAGCCAATTTCCATTTATCTACAGAAACAGCTACAACCTTTTTTGCTACAATGTACTAATGTTTTGAGAGACACCACAGATTCTATAGCTAAATTATGGTGTTGGTATAATGATTTAAACACTACTATTTTAAATCAAGGGGATTTTTTATTTGTAACTTTGGATATTTCATCTTTGTTTACGGTTTTACCGAACGAATATGGTATTGAATCTATAAGAGAATTTCTGACTTCATAAGTCTCCTTAACAGCAAGACATATAGAGAACATTTGCTCTCTATTGGAAATAGTTTTAACCAACAATATTTTTTTTGTTTGACAAACAGTTATACTTGCAGCTGACTGGTGTGGCCATGGGCACATCAGTAGCTAATACTTACGCCAACTTAGTTTTTCATCAGTGGGAGAAGACATATATTTGTAGTGATATAAATTCTTTGAATGATAATGTATGCTTTTATCAGCATTTCATAGATGATTGTTTTATGATTTGGAAAGGGTCTTCTTCCCAGTTAGTTGAATATATAGATTATCTGAATACAACCACAGATTTCTTAAAGTTTAAAATGGATTTTTCAGATAGCACAATAGCTTTCTTGGATGTTAAAATACAATTACTAGAAGGGACTCTTCATACTAGTGTCCATAAAAAGGAGGTATATGCTGGTAGATATGTACATAATACTAGCATGCATGCTCCCCATATGTTTAAGGGCAAAATAACATCTCAATTTAATAGAGTTAGTAGGTTGAATACTGATGAGGCTTGTTTTATTACACAACTTGAAGAAATGTTGGAAGATTTCCTGAATAGTGGTTATGATTTAAAACTATTATTAGATCTGAAAGCTAACACTATAGCTGATAGAAGTACAAAGCGTAAACCAATTTTTTTATTAAATGATGAGCCTAATTCTACCTTGAGTAGAACAGAACAAAAAGATCTTAGAATTAGATATGTTACTACCTATAATACTAGGACATACCTGGTTAAACAGATCATAGAGAGAAATTGGGTTATATTGATGGCATCCGCTGATGTCAAGGCTATTCTGGGTGACAGACCGTATTTTTCATATAGGAATATGAGAACATTAAAAAGTAAATTGTGTTATAAGGACTTTAATAGAGATTTCAACCAACCCACTTCTTCTAAGTATGGTACATTTTGTTGTATGAATTGTACTTGTTGTTCTGATATTATAAATGTGTTCAAGCATCCGCTGACTGGCAAAATATATAAATTTGATCTATTAGCTACCTGTGCTAGTATTAATGTGAATATTTGGCAACCTGTGTTATGTGCTCCTCTTTTTATGTGGGGAAAACAACAAGGAAGCTAAAAGAACGTATCATTGAACACAAATCTGAGATTAGGAGAGCAAATGATAAAAATGCTTTATATAAGCATATAAGCATATGTGGCCCCGATCATAGATTCAGATTCAGAGTTATAGATTGTCTTTGTACAACATTAAGAGGTGGGGACATTAATAATTTACTTGAGCTCAAAGAATATGAATGGATACTCAGATTAGCTGCTGACCATTCTCCAGGTTTAAATTCTACCGTTACATTGAAACCTATTCTTGTTAAATTGCAACGAACTAAGCTATGCTGTTCATTTTATTTTTATTAGCTAGTTATATATGTGCTTGTTAGCATCTGAATGTGAATGTTGATTTTTAACTTGTTTTTTAATTTGTTTTTTAATTTATGTGTTGTCACATGACTTTCAGGGCTGCTTGTCATGTGATTAGTTTTGACTCCTATTTAGACCTACTTGGTTTTTGAATTTTGTAATAGTATTGAAGAAGGGTTTCTACCCGAAAGCTTTGCTGTTGTTTATAAAGGTGTTTTTTCTCAACAAACTGTAGTTTCATTTGTTATCTACTCGCAGCTTTTGGTGTTTTGTACAATATTGATTATCCCTCTTATTGTTGTGTTCCATATGCTATGCAATGTTACATTACTGGGTAATGTGCAATGGTCTGGCATGCTGTTATAACTAACTACATGTTCTGTTCATTAATAACCTATACACTTTGAAAAACCTCATCATCTTAACTCAACTGTGTAGGTCGGTTCCTGGTGATCTGCATATCCTACCTCAGCTGGCTATGCCACCAGGTCCCAGCACATATGGGACCCAACTTGGTGCTGCCTTCTCTGCTGGTCCTGCACCACCTATGGATGGAACCACCCTGGAGCGGGCGTGGAGAGGGTGTTGTCACCCAGCAACAGCTACCAGAGATGGTGTGCAGGATCGTGCACCGTGGCTATGAAGATCACCTGCTCACCGATCTGGAGGAGCAAGGTGGCCCCACAGCCCAGCCCTCAGCACAACCACCTTCGGGTCTGTGAAGGAGTAGTGTTAACTGCCCATGGGTGGGGAACTCAGTCTCACTGCTGCAGTCTGGGGGCACATGGTTCTGTGTTTCCACAACACCCTCCCTGCCCAAAGTGTTTTCCCCTTCATGTGTCATACACCACCCCTGTATGCTGTCTTGTCTGCTAGCAAATGCAACCCCTCCTACACAACTTACCTCCCCACATGTACCTATATTCCTTACCAATATCCCACTTCACGTTAAAAAAATGGACATCTGTCCCACAAAAAAAAAATCCCCCATACATAGATTTCCATTTTGCTCCCAAGTCCACTGGACACACTTTAATCCTTATATGAATCAATCAACACATTTATGTTGCCCTCAGAGAATCCACATTCCAAATTGTCTACAACCTGCACAGCTGATGCTGTAGAAGAAATGGAGAGCTATGGCCATTCCTACACCCATCCTGCATATCTCGACTTGCATTTCAGTATGTTTATCCCCCTGTTTGTCCCCATTTCACCAATTCCCTATCACCCCTTTTTTCTTAAATTTTTGTAAACTTATGCTGGGTTTAAGTGGTGCTAAGCAATGCGGTGCATCACGGTGCAGCATGTAAACCCAGTTAAAACAGCTTAAAACTGCCTTAATCACCTTCTATGTTTCTAACACTGTTAGGCACATCTGCAAAACAATTACCCCTGGAAAGTCTCAAACCCAGGACCTTGTCAAATACAGCATAGTGCATTAGCCACTAGGCTACCCAGCTCTGAGGTGAATCATGTGTTTCCATAAACATATCCCGATTGTCAATGACACACTGCTTGTACATATAATGGGAAAATTGGCGGTGCACTTGGGACTGTGATGCAGATACCAAGCCAGTACACAGCCAAATAAATAATGATGGATGAACATGATGCCTAGGATAGCAGATATAGGTATCAACTGCACAGACTGTTGAAGAATGTCCACAGTTGTGATGCCTACTTTTGGCACAGTTGTCACCAAACGTTTTCTGTGCATTAAAGTATTGACAAGTCAGTGCAGAGTGAGGTTAGAAAATCATGACAGACAGTTCAGTGTAACAAGTCATACCCATCCAAACACACATTCTAATGCAATTCCTGTGTAACAGACTGCATGAATGCACATATATCTTGCAAATACAGCTGCTGCAGTATTAATTCAGTAGCTCAGTCTGCTAAATCCTTAGTATGCTGTACATTTTGCCATCCACAATCCTGGGTTAGACTCCAGTGTGTTGCACTTCAATTACATTCTTGTGAATACAACAAATAATGACTGAGTCCTGCAATTTTAACCAAAACAGGTTCTGCTACTGCATTCACTGCTACCCATGTTAGCACATCAAATGCCTGTAGGTAGGGACACACTGCACAAATATGTCTAGGCTACCTTACATGTCACCTAACACTCTCCGACTGGCAATGTTACATAACATATGTACCTTAAGCACATATCTCACCTGGACTGTTATGGGTACCTTCAACCTGGCTCTGCTATAAAGACAGAACTGACACTGCTCCCTCACTGACACATACAGCTTGTTGTCTTCAGATGTGCTCGTACTCCCCAGTATGAGTCCTGGGCAAAAAGCAGCAGCTGCAGCCTGCAACATATGAAACAGTATGTTCAGCTACCCACTGCAGACCTACCATACCTCATAACCCCCTACCACATTACACCTATACATGAAGGGGTGGGGGAGGCAGAGGTCAAACAACAGAGACATGTGTCACAGTCTGCCCCTACAAACATACACAACTGATAGACCAGCATCTACTGCAGCAGCTTGCTCATTCTGATGTGTATGATGCATGACACTCACATCTGTCTTCCCTCTTACTGACCTCTACCCACATTGTTTAACACTGATCTGCCACATAATCAGAAAGTCATCTGACAATGCCCAAACATAATGTGCAAAATTGTGGGCATACCACATAAATCCCCAACAGTGGACAGTATTTGTACCTACCTTCTGCAATACTGTAGTCTCTACACCTAAGTAATGTTAATTCTGCCATGTACGGTCCACGGCTGTCAAACATACTCACGTGTAGGGCTAGCACATTGCTTGACTGTGTATATGCACACACTCATACATCACTGTCACTCGCAGGTCACCTACAGACACACATGGCACCTCTCCATGGCCCAGCTGACCAGAACCCCGTCCTGACTCACACACATGACATCAACCATTTGGCACAGTCTAGGCCTCTGGCACCCCTACACCACACCCTGTGCATTTCATGATACCTGTGCCATATCCCTGCCATCCATACCATCAATGCGGGGACATGCAAACATGTGTTTGATGTACAGGGTGTCTATAGTGCAGTACATGACATGTTGTAGTGAAGTTGTGTTATGCCATGACAGGTGCTGTATGCTGGCGTGCATCATGCGTATGGGTCAAAGTGTTCATACTGTTGTTGCATGATTTTAGATTGGCAGTGCTGTTGCAGACTAACAGGTGTCTCTCAGAACATTGTATGTTTCTGTCACAGAGGTTTGAGTGGCTACATTGTGGAGACTTGCTGGCAGTACAGCAGCTCAGGATGGCATGGTTGCAAAATGGAAATATGACATCAGCAAGGAACGGCTGTACATGAGCATGGTTACCTAGATATGTATGTGTAGAACTGTGTGTCAGGGGCAATGGGGGCAGACAGCATAATCCTGCATGTATAGCCTTTGACAATGCATCCTACCTTTGCTACGTGTCACCTGGGTGTGCCATACCTACAAATGTAAGTGGTGGCAGACAACATTTATGCATACTTAGATGTGGGCTATTTAGGATAAGCAGCTATTCACAGGGCCATAAAATGTATAACGAATGCACACATGTAGGCAAGACAGATACAGTGCTGCATGCAGATATATTTACACACACACAGAGTTAACCTTTATGAGGTTAGATCCCCTATCTATCTACTGTTCTATACTACTGTCCCACATACTTATCGCATGAACCACAAACCTTATGTGTTCTAAGAGTGTTTGCCAATGCTGTTAAGGTGGATGACATCAGCATGCCCTGTAAAGGAGGGCAATGGGTGAGTTGACAGGGCCTGAAAATGTATAACCATTTCACACAGACACACTGCTACAAAAGGGTACACCTACACACACAGTTGCCCTTTGGGAGATTAGAACCCCTATCTATCTAGTAGTATATATTAGAGTACTACATACTTATAGCATGCGTCATGAAGCTCACATGTACTAAGAGGGTCTGCCAGTGCTGTCAAGGTGGTTGACATCAGCAGCTGTTGACAGGGAGGCCATTGTTGTGGAAGACACTTGTTACAGGGCCATAAAATGATTGGCCATTGCACAAACATAGGCCTGATATGATGTCTGTACTGCTCTATGGGAAATATGCACATGCATACACACACACACACACACGCACACACACGCACACACACACACACACACACACACACACACACACACACACACACACACACACACACACACACACACACACACACACACATGGTGAGTGATGTGAGATTAGAACCCATGCCTACTTACTAGTACGCACTACAGCTCACAGTATTACTTGCATCCACCACAGCACTACATCACAGTACACATTTATGTCTCTCTCTCTATCTCTTTATATATATATATATATATTTATATATATATATATATATATATATATATATATATATATATATATATATATATATATATATATATATATATATATATATATATATATATATATATATGTGTGTGTGTGTGTGTGCCACATACTGATAGATAAGGGTAAGCATGTCTGAGGGGGATAGCGAGAGACAGATACATATACAAACCTGTCTGTATGCACAGTGATATATTCACATCTCAGTTTTTAGGCATATGAGCCATCAGATATGGGCTGAAATTAACTAAATGTTACAGCATGCCCAGTGTGACCATCAGTACTTACAAGGTAACTCCAGGGCAGTAGTCCAGCATTTTGTGTGCTACAGCCAATTGGCTACTGCACCGGATTCAACAGTCCAGCACCTCCCTGATATTATGTCCAAGAGATTCCTTGGCTGTGTGCTGCACACAATATCTGAGTTGTGATTGACTGTACAGGGTTTTGCATCATATATATCGTACATTTTATATAACATTGTGATTTTCTGGTATATGAGTGGCAAATAATTATTGATTGATGTTAAGAGCTGATGACAGACAGTTGATATACTGACTCCATCCACAGCAGGGAACTCATGCTACTGGACAACCTGTTATTCTCTGCACTGTCTACATTTGTGTGGCCACTAGTTGATGCTTCTCCTTATATGTGGGCTTTTGTCTCCCTGCTGTTTATGACTTTTTCAATATTTCCTGGTCTAAGTAGCTGTAGGTATGCTGTAACTTGGGTACATGCTGTAACACCTCACACAGGGTTACAGACTTCTCACCTCTGACTGTATATGTTTTGCATAATGTCCAGCATTCCACCCTATATGTTTGCTCTGCTCATCAGGCAGTTGTGTTGTTTTGGTAATATACAACTATATGGTGCCTACTGACTTGCAGATACTGACAAAGTTACGTAATGGCCTGTACATTCTGCTGCTACTCTGACTTCTTACAGCTTGCTGTTATACTAGCCACCTTCTACGTTACTCAGTGCATGTGTAATGTCCCTAGCTGTGGCTCCCTGTCCCTCCATTCATTCTAGCTGTGGCATTGTCCAGCTTTCTTGCAGTAACAAATAGTGATATAGTTTATAAGTCTTTTGGACTCCTACCTTAGGAGTACCTCACATGCAAAATTGTAAGTACAGCCAGCTCCAAACTATGAACACCATCTACCATGCTAATGTACATAGCCCACTAAGCTACACCAGCCACCAGAAAGTGAAGTTTAATTCCTGACACTGTCAGCAGCAGACAGACATAACATTGACACCTGCACATTGAAGAAATAGGACATGTCGCCAGGTTGTTTTGGACAGCTCTGCGATGGTGTAGTCTGCTGCTATGACCTTGCTAACATACTGTTACTGCAGTTGTAAGGGAACACGTGTTGGGGGTAGGGGACTCTAGCATTGACAATCATGTGTCTGTCCTCTGGCCCCACTGTTTGGCATTTCTCTCACATAGTGCAGTGGGATTTGCTGCCTTGTGACCTACTGCATATTATGAGACAGCCC
The DNA here is from genome assembly GCF_019279795.1 of Protopterus annectens. Classification (NCBI taxonomy): domain Eukaryota; kingdom Metazoa; phylum Chordata; order Ceratodontiformes; family Protopteridae; genus Protopterus; species Protopterus annectens. Next base: position 993,678,372 of record NC_056730.1, read on the forward strand.
GTATTGGACAGAGAGTACCTGTTGTCCCAAATAGCTGTTAGTTCTCTGCAGGTAGACCAGTAGCCCACTCTATTCCCTTCCATACATGCAGCAGGTCCATACACATGCTACCGTAGTCTAGTACCCCATATATTTGTTGTAAAGAATAATGACTTACTTTGTGCCTGCAGCAGTTAAGTTAACAGTGCTTCAGGGCTGACTCTGTCAGATGAATGCAGTACGCAGCCAGTACATGGTAAGGTACAGGTTGTGTGGTGTGGGTGGCATCTGTTTTACTATGTATGTGAGTTGGAGTGAAGTGTCAATCGCTAAGACCCAAGGATGTCAGTGCATGTGCTATGTGTTGCCTCTTTGCCAAGGCTAGGGCATACTGGTCACACATCTGCCTACATGAACAGGCTCAGGGGGTTCCTCCTTCGATTCCCTCTGTGGCTGTGGGGACCTTGGTGCTGGTGGGAGGCTTTGTGTCCCTTCCCTGTGATGTTTCTGCCACAGCTGTTTCTGCAGGATCATATTGTGTAGCATTGCACATACTGTGAACATCTGTGCAGATGTTGCTGTATAGTACTGCAGGGCTCCACCGAATATATCAAGGCAGCAGAACCATGACTTGAGCAGTGCAAACACACATTTGATGATGTTCCTAGTTTGTGCATATGCCTCATTATGGCATTCTTTAGTAGGTGTGTGTACATTTCTGATGGGTGCCATCATCCATGGTTCCAACATCTAGCCAGCATCCCCCAGGAGATGGCCATATGGGATGTTCTCCCTGGCAAATGTCTGGTACAGCTGTGATGAGTGCCAGATATGGGAGTCGTGATAACTGCTGGGGCTGCCAGCACACACACTCATGATAATGCCCTGGGCATTGCGCATGACCTGGCAGTTGATGGAGTGATACCCCTTCCAGTTGATGTAGACACTACCCTTCTTACCAGGTGATGCTTTGATGTGCACATAAATGCAATCAATGGCACCCAGTACGTCAGGGTAGTGTGCTACATGATGGAAGAGACACATACTGCTGGCCATCTCCTCAGGGGTGTAGGGTAAATAAATGTGTTGACTGGCTTGTGTTTGCATGGCAGCCAGGAATTGAGGGAGTACCCTGGATGCTGATGCTTGTGAGAACCCCATCATGTGCCCACTGGTCTTCAAAAAGTGCCTGTAGCTAATATTCTAAGGGCTACATGTTCCTTTGTTTCCACTGGGATGGGCTCCCCTCTGTTGGCTTTGGGTCTGAGTTGAGGGCAGCAAAGCTCACTGAGTTCTTGTAGCATGTTCTTGTCAACCGTGTAGCATTCTACAATCTCCAGCTCATGTAGCCCTTGGAAGGTTATCCTGGGCCTGGTCACTCTTCTCCTTCTCAGTCTAGGCCTATTGTCACCAGCAGCATCAGCACTGCCCTCAGCCTCTAGCACATACAGATGCAGTAGAGCAGCAGCAGCCCCTAGGATTCTGTCAGTTAAAATTCCCAGGTGTGTACTACAATGTGGAAAAAATAAGATTATAGGGTGCATGCATACTTTATAGTGGAGTGCTGCAGATGCAGCCTGTGTGATTGACTAACCATGATGCATTCCACCTTTCACGTATATCACTGAGGGGTTTCAATGGCCCGTGTTTGTGGAACAGGTATTAAAAGTAATTTATGCATGATTGGCTTTCCCAGGATATTACCTTTTTTGTATTTTTAAATTCCTTCCCTACTAAGCACTGCAGCACAGTGCGCAAACCCGCGGCACTGGTGTAAATATTGCTCAGAAGTCTGGACACATCCCCATGCATGGGCACACTCAGCATAACTTAAACCAGCTAACCAGACCTGCAGCTAAACAAAGCTTATCAGCAATGGACACACCCCCTGGTTAGCTGAGTTCCAATCCACTTAAACATAATGTGATGCGCCCCCCTTTTGATGTCAGCTACCTCTTCTGGTTCAGGAGCTACACCAATTTTATCTGCAGAAACAGTAGCCCATTTTTGCTATTCTCTAACCTCAGCTCATTTGCATACTGATCCGTGCACATAACCTGGATACTTCACTATTCCATGGCCTGCCTCCTTAGCGACCACTGAAATCTGCCATTGTACATACTGCTTGCAGGGCTCTATAATGGATTATTCTCACATATGCCTTGTTTTTGGATTTTATGGTTATTAATTTTTTTCTTTTGCATAATGGCATGTTTGTGTGCCACCCAGGATATGGCTATTAAAAAAAAGTTATTTTTTATTATTTTGCTTTATTTTTTGCACATACAGGGCATAGTTTTGCACATATCTGTCCCTAATATGCAATCCGTGACCTTCTAAATGGGTTTTTACATCCCTTATTCAATTTTTGATTTCTTCTACACAGTAATTTTCTGTGTACACTTTGGACTCCAACACAAGGTCTGCACGACTACCTCTCTGGATGCTGGATTGCTCCAGCACTCTCATTTGACCTAATTTGCATAAAATTCACCTCCTTATGACATGATTTGCATTCCACAGACACCTCCGTGTCCTCACACCTGTGCACATCCCTCAGTTCTGTTTATTTGATCGCACAGCTGTTGGTTTCTATGCTAGATCCATGCCACTGTGCCTACTCAAAAAATCACTCAGTGTAGTCTTTATTGCATTCCTCCACTGTCTTTACTGTGACTTATAAAATTTGGTTTAAGACCTAGAACCTAAAGAATGCTGCCACTATAAAAAAAAAATTGTGCTGAAGGCTTTGCCATTTATACTTCTTTCATAACTCCATGGTTTCAGAGATAAAACATTTGTTTGAAATGTGAAAACAAAATCTGATTCTGTCAATAGTCTTAGACTCTGCCTATTGAAGGTTACAGTGCAAACTTCCTGAGCTCCATTGGAGTGAATGAGATTATTTGTTATAACCATAAGCAATAAACTATCCTTTCTAGTAAACTGTCCTCTAAAAGTTTTATTCTTAAGTATATTCTACATACCTAAGAGGATAACAGCAGGCTTTAAAAATATAAACTCATGCAGGAAAAAAATGGGAGTAAATGTATCTTACAGCTGACATTTGACAAGTGTTCTTTAATTTTGTGTAAGGTGCTGTCTAAATCTTCACATGTAGTACAGTATCATGTGGTTCAGCATAACCTCATTCTATTCCTGTTGGTATTAAGGAGTTCATGTAATATAAAAGTGATCCCTTCTAATCCACAAATGGACACTCATAATTTACATAACTGCTCCAAATGAATTAATTTGTGTTATGGACACATTTCTTGTAAAGGCAGTGTTAAAACTGTACAGTGTATTCAACCCACAGAAGGCTAGCCCCTTCCAATCTACAAATGGCAGTCTACAGCTCACAGAGCTGTTCCCAGTTAATATTCCAGCATTATAAGCTCTTTTTATAGGCAACTTTAAAGTTGCACAGTGCATTTATGCAATACAAACCTCAACCCTTTCAATTTACAAATAGATGTGCATAGGTGAGAGTTGATCTCAGTTAATTCTCTGGCATTTGGGACACTTTTCTTGTTCAGCAGCTGTAAAACTGCACAGTGTTAAAGTCCGGGTGATATCCATAGGTCCTATTACAATCTCTTGTTGAGTGTCCATATCTAATGGCTGCTCCTCGACCTAAACCTATCCTCTTTAGTATTAGTTTTTCACCAATGCACTTGAGTTGGTTGAAGTTTAGGGTCTTTATGTGTCATCTCGTTGCCAGTGGTGATATGCTGTGGAAAGTGCAGTATGAATTACTTGCTCACTTTAATGTACCCAGCTTGAAGCTGCATCTTGTTGCTGGTTACTTGACTGACTGATTTCTTTGAACACTTTCTTCTGTTGGATCAGTTGAGATCCTCATTGTGACAAATGAGGTACTGCCAGAACAGCTAGCTGGAGGTCTGTAAATAATTATATGTCATTTGTGAATATTAATTTGATTCATATAGAAGTGCAGCAAAGGGAGATAATGCCAAAGCATCAAGCTGGAATTTTGTAAATAATTTTAGGTCATTAGTGAATATCAACATGATTCATATAAGATAATTTGTGTTACAAATGTATCAGAACTGTATGTCAGGTATATATATATATATATATATATATATATATATATATATATATATATATTTATATATCAAACTGCTGGTACAGAAGTGTGTGTTGAAATGGTTTTTGCAAAGTGCTTAAAATGTAACCACAGCATGCCCTACTGAAATAGAACAGAAATGTACCTGCACTGTTGTAACTGTTTAGATGTGTATATTTTAACAGTGGAAACTGGAATACGGGTTACCTTCAGAAAAAAATATTTAAATGAAATTACTTTATGGCCTGGCCATAAACAGATGTTATCTTTCAATTTCAGTGCAGCAAGAGACAGGATGTGTATACTAGGGAGCTCTCCGTGTTGTCTTGAAGGAGAAATAATTACTGGGTTGTGATGTGGAAGTGTTTTATTGTTTTATGATTTCCAACAGCTGCACAGATCTGAGGAAAAGCCCTTATCTATGTATTTTCACAGAAGGATGCTAAATACTGCTAGCTTTCAGCAGTGGGAGGTTTACCTGGGGTAGATTCAGATGACAAGAAATTATGTCATTCTGCAAGCTATCCTAGCAGTAACATTCTGCATTCTATCTTGGACCTGACAAGATCTGTTCACCACACATCTGCCTTGCTGCTCTAATTAAATAAGTGTACAAGAGTATCGTGATTCTATTAGATATAGTTAGGAATATAGCAAAGCTTAGCTTAGATATGTTTTCTTTATTTATTTGAGACTGTCCTGCAATGGTATTTTGATATTTCCTGTGATTTTGAACTCTGATGTTACTGTTATTATACATTTAGTATTGTCTTGATCTTTTATTATTTATTATTAAGTATATTTAAATATTTTATTGTGGCTGATCTGTCTAGAGATGTTTAAGTTCTGAGAGTATTTGTATATTTATATGGTGACACTGTGCAGGGCATTCCTAATAGCCTCATTCTTGGTCAAACTGCCATTTGTATTCAACAGTAATACTACATAGTAATATTGGACACCCATTGTTAAGGGCCTTAAAGTAGCTGATAAAGAGTTGGCTGGTGGCAGTGATAAATAAAGTTTAACAATAAACCAAGTTGTCCCAGGACATCTTCATGAGGGGTTAGGCAGATATTAATGGGTGTTAAGTGGGTTGGGGAGGTGAAAGGGTTAAGTGGAGGCAGAGAGGATTGGGGGGAAATGAGATAAGAGTAGGGAGGGGCTTAAGAGATTTAGACAAGTGTAGCTGGGTGAGCAATCACATTTTGGAGTGAACTTGCTAAGGGCAGGGTATGCCCATGACGACCTGTAGATATGTCAGGAGAAAGATGGGCCTCTGGGTTTTGGTTGGTGGCAGGTTGGCTGTAGGTAGGTATTTCTGGATTTATTTCTCTTGGGGTGGGCTCAGGAGTAGGTGATGGTCGGTATGTCTTGTTGTTTATTTAGATTTAGGGCAGTGTTCATGTTACTCTATTTAATACCTTATATTGTAATCAGCATTTGTATTTGGTATTGTCAAATGTCAATAAATATAATGCGTTTAAAATACACATAGTCATGGCAGTCGTTATGTGTTTTTTTCACGTGGGTTGGTGATGGCTGGTTCTCTGGGAAGGCAGTTGGTGGCAGGCTGTGCAAGGTTAGGGTGTCCGTGTGCTTTTGCATTCGTTAGTGGTTTAGTATTTCTCGGGTAGTTCTTCCAGTTAGTGGGACTTGTGATCTAAAGTTTCTTTAAGGGGTGTTTGGTTTTTTGAGCTCCTTACCCTTGTTGATGAGAGTTTTGTTGGCTGGAGGGAGCCATTACGGTCTTTTCGCAGGTTGCCAGTTCTGTGGGGAGAGGAGGTTGCTACCGCGCATGCGCAAGTAGCATTGGCAATTTAAAAAAAAAAAAACAGAGACAAGTTGTTAAATCACATAACACTTTTTAGGCTTACTTCTTAACAGCAAACTACTCTCTCAACATTTTTGTGGAAAATTATTCAGTACAAATGTGTCTGGAACTGTACCAAAAGAGCACACTCCCAGGGTTAATTAGTAGTAGTAAAACTGTGGGTCCCATAAAAAAGTAAGATCATTTTATGTCTGTTGTGAATTTACTTTGTACAGAAAGGAAAAGTAAATGCATAAGATTATGTAATGAAGGGGACCGTGTGCAAAATAACCACCTTCATGACTGAATGTAGCATCCATGAATTAAATACAAAGTTGACCTTAAAAAAAAACAAAATTGACAAAGGCAAGTGGGTGCTGTTTATTTTATCTTTGGTCCACATAAATATATGTAGCATGATCGTTAAAGCGGGGGAAGTATGATAAGAGCGTAACGTACTGTCCTCATTGAAACTCTGTTGCTGCTGTTGTAATCTGACTGATGTGGACTGCTTCTTTGGGGCCAGTCGGTGGTGCCACATTATGGGGGTTTTCCTCAGGACTGATTGTGGCTGTGGGAGGGCTGGTAGCCTCTCGATCTGGTGGCAGGCGCAAGTAGCACTGACAATTTAAAAAAAAAAAAAGAGGAAAAGCTTGAGGAAGGATATTTTGCAATATTTATCCTGATTAAATGTTTGTCTGAGTGTGTGCCTAGCCATGAACTCTGAAATATTCATGTTTAATAAAGTATTAATTTTCAGAAAAATGAAATCAAACCAAGAAGGAATTCATGAACAAAATTGTCTTCCTGGCAGTTGCAAACATTTATTTTGTCATTAGTTAAGACTTTAACATTTCAGGAACACTGTGCAGGTAACACCCTAAGGGTACTCTGATAGAAAATTCAAAATTAATAAATTTTTCATAACCAAAAATGAAAATATTATCTATACTGTCAAATACAGAAAAGCTACTGTGTTTGTTGATTCATTATTACCAAACTCAAACCTCTGAAAATGTTAAATCAGTCTGCATCACAATCATCAAAACTACTTGTTAACACCAAGTTGTCCCGGGACATCTTCATGAGGGGTTAGGCAGATATAAGTGGGTGTTAAGTGGGTTGGGGAGGTAAAAGGGTTAAGTGGAGGCAGGGAGGATTGGGAAGAAATGAGATACGAGTAGTGAGGGGTCTAAGTGTTTTAAATAAGTGTTTTAAATAAGTGTAGCTGGGTGAGAAATCACATTTTGGCATGAATTTTCTATCCTCCCACCCTCCCCTTGTTTATTGGGGGGGGTTGGGGGGATTGGAGTTTATCAGTTGAGGTAGGGCAGAGAAGAGAGACAGGCTTGCCCTCTTCTGTTCCCCCTCTGGTGTCTGGGTGTCCATTTCAAGGAGCTGGGGAAGGAAAATGAGCAGCTGGAGGAAGCTTGCTGGATAGATAAGTAAGCTGAGGTAAGGATGCTGCTTATTTGGTGGAAGGTAATTCAATGAATGGTGTAGGAAGTGAGATGGGATGCTGCTTCATAAGTAAAGTAAGTGAGCAGAGGTATGGACCCTGCTTACTGGGCAGGGTGAGTAGTTACACTGCCCTGATTAGCATTACAAGGATGGTGTTTCATAAGTAAGGTAAGCGAGCGGAGATATGAACGTTGCTTACTGGGGCAGGGCGAGTAGGTATGCTGCCCTGTTTAACATTACAAGGATGTTATGCTGTGTTTAGAATCAACTATATTATGGTCAGTTATAACAAATAAAGTTGGTGAACAAAACTATGTTATGGAAGTTTCAATAAAGGTCGTCAAATGTCATTCAGTGTGATGTGTTTATTGAAGAGGACCGGGACAACTAGCTTACAGTCTAGTTAAAAGGGGGCATAGATAGTAAACCTGTGCCAGCCTTTCCCAGGTGTGTGTGTGTGTGTGTGTGTGTGTGTGTGTGTGTGTGTGTGTGTGTGTGTGTGTGTGTGTTTGTAAATCAAATCTCAAAGTCTGTGTGTCATCTATTTGGGCAGGGACACAAAGCACTGGTTGGAGAGAGTGGGTACTGAAGGTCTTGGCTTGGCCACTCAGCTGAGATATCAACTGTATAGCTGTGCCAGTGAGGTGTCTTATTCAGGGATGTGGAGAAAGAGGGAGAAACCAGCCCAAGACTGACTGTGGTCTCTGTGTGCTCTTACGGGATATTGAACTTGATGGAGACAGCTGCATCAGGAAATACTGTGTGTGTACCTGTCATACACCCAATGTACATCCCCCACTGCTGCCAGTGGTGAGGATTGATTCTCCTTAACTTTTGATCCAGTGGTGGGGCATTGCACTCATGATATTTCTTATTACAACTTATTGCAAAAAGAAGGTGTGCCAAAGTGAAAAGAAAGGTGCTGTTGAAATCTGCACAAGCAGCACTGTGTTCATGCTCTGCCTTTTATCACAGTCATTGCACAGATAGGCAATTCACCACAAACTTTGATAATAGCAAACATTTCGTTCATGGTTAACCCACATAATGAATTAAACAAGTTATGTTAATCCAGAAGAAAGCTTAGCACCAATAAAATATTTCCAAAAGCTACTTCAAAAACTTATTTTTCCATTATGCATTCTTGTATCTGTTTTTGCCTTGATGACCTAGAACATTTGTGAATGTGGTTCTTGAACCAGTCCACTTACTGGTTAACAAAGAATAAACAAGCAATTAAAGAAAGAAAGACAGAAGCAAATGAGCACACATACTAAACAATCAAGCAAATAAAACAGATAAATACATTTTTGCACACTTACTGGTTATCGCCTCCCAACTTACATTGCCTCTGTAGAGAGTCAGTACTTACAGAATGAAAATTTGCTGCTCCAAATTCTTATGCAGACTCTGTCCATTTAGAAAGCTTAAAGTTATAAAGCCATTCTCAGCAAGCTTCATGCTTCTATACATAGTGTCACATCAGTCAAGGATACACCAGTAAGGCCAAATGGAGAAAAAATTATAGAGAACATTAAGAGCTTAGATTGTTAAACATATGACCTAATGGGCTATGGCCTGCAAAATCTTGATTACTGAAAACCCACACTGATACTTTCTACTTCTCATACTATATATTCTAGATTGGAAGCATATCTGTCCAAAGATAACATAGAAATCATGAAATTTTGTAAGTGGATTTGCTCCCATTTAAGACTACAGTAATTGAAATATAGCTTTCTTAAGAGCAATAGTTCATTTACTTACAATCAGACAATAGCACTGCCATTAAAACTCAGTTTAATACTTTTAAAATTTAATCACGACTTTAATTTTCATTAAATCATCCTGCTCTTCAGGAAAGATATAATACATAAAATACCATTCAAATCAGATGTTTCATTGGAAGTTAATAATATCTCCAAAAAAAAAAAGTGATACAGGTGCTTTCAAGAGCCAAGCTCCAACAAAAATATACCAAGAAAAGCACCAAAAGCCACAACGAGTGGAATAAAATAAAAAGTTTTAATAATCCCAAACAGGTACACAACAATCACAATGCACTAAACGCTTAACTGCTTCACCATGTTTTTTGCTCCAAAAGGAACTTCATCAGATGCTAAACACTTAATTACAATCAATTACACCTTTATATACACATTCTAAAAAACAAATGAACCAATCCCATTCCTACCTCACAAATACTAATATATATCCATATAGACATGCTGACTAAAATAAAATAAACTATTTATTTCAAACCAACTGACAATAAAAATAATATATATCAGTAAGTTATACAATCCACTAAAATCCTTTCCACGTGTTTAATGACCTGATGAAACATAAATTAAAAAACAGTATTAAAAACTTAAATATCTCTATAAAATAAGAAATAAAAGTCCCTGATGTTAAAAATTGTAATATCAATGCTGTCATCTAGTGGCTAGAAACAATGATTTATTTCTTTTCTAAGGAAAAGGGCTGAACTAAGGAAACTGTTTGTCTTTCAGATTTTTCCAGGTAAGGGGTCGCCACTGCGGAACTCCGGTCCGCTAATGATTGGCAGTAGATTTTTACGAAATGCCGAGGTGCCAGCTCGATGCCCAACCTTCAACAAAGGCACGCCCGTTTACGCACGCATGTCTTTCGAAAGCTACCCAACCACGGGGAGGACATGCAGACTCCACACAGAAGACACTCCCAAGCCAAGCCAAGAATCGAATGGGAGAACCTCTTGCTGTGAGATAACAGCGCTACCGCCGTACCACAGCGGCATGAAGCCTGAAATATCTGGATCAATTCCAACAATATAAAACTCTATTTAATAAATACATTTGTGTAAATATCAATCCATGAGTGCAATTTCCATAAATTAACATAAATAAATATATACGAATATCAAAAAATGCAAATTTAAAAAATATATGTATAAAAATATATATGTATGTAAAAATAAATATATATATATATATATATATATATATATATATATATATATATATATATATATATATATATATATATATATATATATATATATGTATATAAATGTAAAACAAAACGTATATAGACATTTAGTTGATCTAACCATTTCATCATGTATTTTAAACTCCATAAAAATATCATAGCTTAGCTGGTCTAAGCTTCAAAATGGGCATAAGGGACACATTTTTGTTCAAACCTGGTGGTCTGCAAGCATCCAGTACCAACTGCCAGTACAACTCTCTAACCTCAATTTTGTTTTCCCAGTCTCCTCCTCTTATGTCATAGGGAATGTGCTCTAAAGCAAAGAAGTTAAAAACAGCTTCCTTACAATCTCTAGTATGCTTGCATAAAGCATTATTACCATCTAACCTACAGATATCATACATATGTTCATATATCCTCCTCTTTAATGCCCTCTCCATTTTACCAACATAAGCATTTCACACAAAAAGCCACATAAATTACTCCTTTAGTATCACAATTAACAAAATGTTTACTGAACAGCAGTCTCTCCCTACTCACTAGGTATAAATTTTCCCCATTGTGTAAATGGCAACATTGTGCACACTTTCCACATTTATATGTCCCATTTTTCTTACAATTTCATTCCTGTACCTACTATTCTTTTCCAAGATATCTTTAATATTTCTATCTTTTCTATAAGTAAAGATAACCGGTTGCTAAAATATTTTAGTAATGTCAGAAAAGTTGGAAAACAGATTCCAATTCCTTTGAATTATTTCCTTAATCATCCCTGAATCACCATTAAAATCTAATATAAAAGCCCCCTTAAATCTATCATTGTCCTCTCTGTCATTAGCACCAACAACTTGTGTCCTTGTCATGTCACTCTGATTGACACCTAAAATAGGACTAAACCTGTCCACCCTTCTATTCTTTACTTCTCTCATAACTTCCTCTACCATTTTTTCAGGATATTTCCTCTCCAAAAACATTTGCTTTAAATTAGTACATTCATTTTCAAAATCTTCCAGCTTAGTGGTCATCCTAGATATTCAAAAAAACTGCCATTTTACTAAATTTATTTTCTGTTTGTAAGGATGGGAACTTATGAAATATAAGTAAGAATTGGAAATATTAGTTTCCTATATACTCTAGACCCAAATACCATTTTATCATAGTCTTTGTATATAGTAACATCTAGATAGTTTAACTCTTCCTTTGAAATGTTATAAGTAAATTTAAGAAAATCTGTGGTTCCATTAATATACTGAATAAACTCAGTTAATTTTTTATCACTCTCAATCCAAAAGAAACATAGATCATCAAGGTATCTTTTATAAAGGCACCAACATTCCTTAAAACTAGAGGTGAGGAGAAACTTTTTCTCCCAAATATTTAAAACAATGTTTGTGTAGCTGGTCATCAAGGTATATTTTATAAGGGCACCAACATTCCTTAAAACTAGAGTTGAGGAGAAACTTTTTCTCCCAAATATTTAAAACAATGTTTGCATAGCTGGGGGCACAACATGCCTCCATGGCTACGCCCTTTATTTGTTTGAAAATTTCCACCTCAAAACTTATAAAGTTGTTGTTAAGTATTAGCTCCAATAATTCCATGTTGACCCTAATTTCTTTCCAATTGAATTTTTAACCTCTAACAAGGCCTGTAAGAACCACTCCATGCCTACCTGATGAGGAATAACAGAAAACAAATCAGTAATATCTATAGTCAGAAAAGTAATGTTCTGTTTAAAACTATCAAGTTTTATATTTCTTAAACAATTCCAGGAATCCTTAAGAAACCCTTCTTGTTCCATCCATGCTTCTTTAATTTTACAATCTACAAACTTAGCTAAAGAATGTGTGTTATAACTATTGGCCTCAAAGGGGAATCACTAATATTTTTATGTACTTTAACCCAAAAATGTTAGGAATCACTGGTTCCTCTATAAGAAGAAAATGAAAGGTGGTTTGGTCAATTAAACCATCATGTAGTAACTCCCTTAATGGAAAATCAATATTGCAATAAGCTATATTAATTTCATTAAGTGATTCTCTATTGTATCTTTCCTCATCCCCTAAAATATTTTCCATTTTAGCCACATAGGTGATGTGGTCTATAATCACCATACCTCCACCTTTATCTGGTCTCATCACCATAATATTTTTATTCTCACTTAATTCCTTCAACAACTGGCTCTCTTGCCTTGTTAAATTAGAGTATGCTCTAGATTTACCAAGCTTGCTTCTAAGTTCCATTTCCACTACTGTTTCAAAATTCTTTACTGTGGATGTACTACTGGATTATCAGTATTTTTCTTCCTATGTTCCATAGCTTCATTTTTGTTCCTATTTACATCCTAAAGCAGCTCAAAGTTTTTTTTCCTTATAAATAATTTTAAATCAACCAAGACTTTACTTATGTCACTATTTTTTCTTGGAACAAATTTCAGTCCTTTCATAAACAGGTGAAAATACCTTTCATCTATGTCCAGACCACTGTAGTTAAATATGTTAAAATTATGATAAGTACTAACATATTCATGATGTTGGATATTGTCAGTATCTACATGTCCAGCCTGTACTTCACAGCTACTTATCTCCCTCCCCTGTAGTGATATTGCACTGTCGGTTTCTTCCGAATTCTTTCCGATCTCCTTAAATAAGGAAACTCTAAAGGGTCATTAATATCTGAGTTAAAACCTCCATTATCAGAAAAGTTATTATTAAAATTTTCATTATTACTTCTATTAAACCTTCTATCCTCCATCTCAGTGTTCAAACTATTTTCTTCAAACTTTTTATTACTGTATCTATCCTGTCTACTATACCCTTTAGGTTCATTACTATAATGTTCCACAGAATAATCTTTCCTCCACCTACCACTTGGATAGCACCTATTTTCCTAATATTCTGTAAGATCTCTCTCAATTTTCCTATTTTTAAGTTTAGAAATATGCACACATTTGTCGTCAATACTTTTCTTAATATTAAAATATTTCTCTCTCCTTTTCCACTGTAAACATCAAATCTGTGGTATTTTTTTCATTTACCTACTCTATTTTTTAAACAATGTTTCCATTTCTACTTCTTTGTCCCTGATAATAATTTTCATGATTGAAAAACCACACTTATTAAAAATAGTTATTAGTTCTCCATAACTTTCTTCTCTAATATTGCTAGGATACTTATATACTCTGAGTCCTTTAGGGACTATTTATAGTGAGAGACATTTTTTTTTAAATAGATGTTATCCAAATAAATAGTTTTATACTTAAGCATCAGGTCATAAATAAAATTCAGATTGATATTGTATGTATTAACATGTTCAAACACAGTTTTGTCTGCATGCCTATCTTTAAAATAATGACATTGCAACCATCCCTCCCATTTAAAGTCTCTGTTAGCAGCATTAACATGGCTGTTGCCTTGAAAATTATTAAAGTCATCTGAATTAGAACCGCAGCCAATATTTCTCTTTTCTTTAGGTCTCGCCCCCAAAGACATATGCTAATTAGTGTCCACTAAAGCTTCATTATTGTTCAAAGTCCTGAAAACACCCGGGATACCAGCCAAGGATACCGTTTCATCTCCGTCTCCATTGTCTTCCAGTTCTAAGCCTTGGCCACTGTCATGCGAGGCACATACATCCAAAATCACAAAGGCACCCATTTTCTGATTACCAGGGGGTGCAGAACTTGACCCCACAGTTAGTAGCTGTGAAACGCTACTGCTAATAAGTTTGACAAGTTGGGTTAGCCCTCCCACAGCATTCTTAAGATCTGTCACCTCTTCTTTGAGGCTCAAACCGATTTGCCCACTCATATCCAGCTCCACCATCTTCGACAAAAAACAAACTCTAAAAAAAGAGATACAGGTTTTTTCGAGAGCCAAGCTCCAACAAAAATATACCAAGAAAAGCACCAAAAGCCACAACAAGTGGAATAAAATAAAACGTTTTAATAATCCAAAACAGGTACACAACAACCATGATGCACTAAGTGCTTAACTGCTTCACCGCATTCTTGGTTCCAAATGGAACTTCATCAGACGCAAAACACTTAATTACAATCAATTTCCCTTTATATACACATTTAAAAAACAAATGCACCAATACCATTCCTACCTCACAAATACTAATACATATTCATATAGACATCCTGACTAAAATAAAACAAACCAATAAATAAAATAGGTTAGATGGTAATAATGCTTTATATAAGCATACTAGAGATTGTAAAGAAGCTGTTTTTAAGTTCTTTGCTTTAGAGCACATTCCCTATGACATAAGAGGAGGATATTGGGAAAACAAAACTGAGGTTAGAGAGTTGTACTGGCAGTTGGTACAGGATGCCTGCAGACCACCAGGTTTGAATGAAAATCTGTCCCTTTTGCCCATTTTGAAGCTTAGATCAGCTAAGCTATGATATATATTTTTTATGGGTTTAAATACATGATGAAATGGTTAGATCAACTAAATGTCTATATATGTTTTGTTGTATATATATATATATATATATATATATATATATATATATATATATATATATATATATATATATATTACATACATATACATGTTTATACATTTTTTTAATTTGCATTTTTGATATTTATGTAGATTGAGATATTTCAGGTTTCATAGTTTCCTTAGTTCAGCCCTTTTCCTTGGCAACATTGATATTACAATTTTTAACATCAGGGACTTTTATTTCTTATTTTATAGGGATCTTTAAGTTTTTAATATTGATTTTTAATTTATTTTAGTCAGCATGTCTATATGAATATGTATTAGAATTTTTCAGGTAGGAATGGGATTGGTTCATTTGTTTTTTAAAATGGGTATATAAAGGGGTAATTGATTGTAATTAAGTGTTTTGCATCTGATGAAGTTCCATTTGGAATGCAAAACGCGGTGAAGCAGTTAAGCGCCGTGCATCATGGTTGTTGTGTACCTGTTTCGGATTATTAAAATTTTTTATTTCATTCCACTCATTGTGGCTTTTGGTGCTTTTCTTGGTATAAGTTAATAATATCTACCAATGTAATTCTCTTCTTGTTGTAAATAAATCTAAATCACCACCCTGGACACCTAATGTTATTTGTTCCAAAAATTGCATTGTTTATGATTAACACATTTCACTTTATGAGTAAACAAAGCATTAGATTCATCACCTTTCTCCTGAAGAGGAGGACGACATTGTATTGTTACATGATTTAGTCTAGCTGTTGAAGTAAATGCCATTCAAAAGTGCTTTCTAGTTTTTATGTCCTGTTCTACTTTTATTTTTGTTTCATTTATTATTATTTTTTTTAATTTGCTTAAAAACTGAATATTTTACTGTGGTTGCTTGGCTTGTTTTTATTATTTTACATCTACATAGTATGCCAGAATTTCCATAGAGATGCTATCCAAGTTAACCATTCATAATTTAACAGAGAGCCAGAGCTCCTATAATGGTCATGCAAGAAAGATAGTTGCTAGTAATGAATGCATAGGTGGTGAAAATCTGTCTGGGGTAATGGAACTGTTCACCCTTTTAAGTAAACTGGTTAATCCAGTTCACGCTCCTGGGAGCTACAGAGGTAATGATGGTGTCAGTCTAACAGACTTGTTAAAAACTTTTGAAAAAAAAAAGGATTTGAGGTATAAGAATCTTCCATGGTGCATTTTATCTCTTTAATGCTGTGTTGAACTTGAAACAGTATCTAAAGGATTTCATTATTTTAATTATTTCAATCAACATGGTTTGCAAATGTCAACAGCAGTTCAATAACAGCAGATATATTTAAACCAAGGTCACTGGAACAAATAGGGCCTGCATGGAAGAAGCATCAGTCAGAGGTGAAATTTTTTTGTAAAAGTTTTAAGACTGTAAACTTGACCAAGAAGTTAGGTTATGAAGAGAAGAAGTTTTATGTTGTGGTTTGTCCTTTATCCCCTCTGGAAATGGTTAATGTCAGCTCTTAAATTGAATTGCAGGGATTCAAAATTAAAGACGTTTGCTACTAAGGTTGATTTAAAGCACTGCCTGATAACTTTGTCGAAAAACAGTGATTTCTATCTGGTCTTGCAGACTATATACAGAAATCTGAAGCTGTGAACATGCTATTAGGGCTTTGTTGAGACATCTTGCTAAATATTAATTTTAGAATTCATCCACTGAGGAAAAATGAGCTTTACATAATACATCTATTAAGCCAGATAAGGTGGCTACTTTGGTTGTTTAGCCACTGAGGACTGTGTTTTGTATATGCATAAGATTTTAAGTGATGCCACTGTGTATAGAAATGTGTATAGAATGAGTGCTGAGAGCTTTTAAATTGTTGATTTTCTGTTATCTATATGCTGATGGTTATTTGACCAAAGGTTGTTTTGAGATTGGTAGGGTAGAGAATAAAACCATTTCAACTTTTGAAGGGATACCAAAATCACATAATTGGATGGGTATGATTTCTTTTAGACCAGTTGTTTCTGTAGCTTTTCCAAAACAAAACATTTAGCTGTTTTTGGTTGACAATGTATTACAGACTGTATTATTTAATATTTCATAGGTTCATAGGTTCATACTAGGCTATCTGCCCTAGGGCATTTATAAGCCTAGCCAGAGTGTGTGTGTGTGGCTTTCACCACCCCTTAGGATGAGAATACTATACCCATTAGTTTGCTGTGCCTCTGTCCAGCAGTGATACAGAGATGATTCCCGGGGTAAACCTACGATCTCCCATCCACTCGTCAAGATTTCTCTTGAACAGAGTCAGTGAGGGGCTCTGCCTCACATGGACTGGGATTCTGTTCCATAGTGTAGGGAGTCTCTGGGTGATGAATCTGTCCCTCCAGCACGTCCTATTTATATCCGTGTTGAGGTTTAAGTCTCTTGCTCTCGTGGCTCTGGTGGATTTGGATTTTTTGAGGTGGAGCATGTCCATTAATTCCGGGTTGGACATGGCCTTGTATGTCAGGCACAGATCACCTCTGAGCAGATGGTATGTGACTGAATAGAGCTGGAGTTTCTTCAGTTTCTTTATTATAAAAGGATCACAGGATCATAGGAAGTTACTAGGTTAATGGCCCTAGGGCCATTATAAGCCTATCCAAATTCTATCCTTATTTCCATGATCAGCACCAACTGCTCCTGTCCAAGACAGACACAGGTAGAACCCCTAAGGTGAATTTATGGTTACCCATCCAATCGTCCAGAATGCATTTGAAGAAGGCCAATGAGGTGTTCTGTTTGACATGAATTGGGACTCCATTCCAAAGGTCTGGTAACCTTTGGGAGACAAATCTATCCCTCCAGCAGGTTCTCTTAATATCACATACCAGATTAAGGTCTTTAAATCCTCTATCCCATGTACCATTTGACCTGCAGATATGCAGCATTTCCAATAAAGCAGGGTCAAAGGTTGCCTTATATGCAAGGCATAGATCTCCTCTGAGTAGTCTGTACGAAACAAAATAAAGTGACAGTGATTTCAGATGATCCACATTGGACAGATGCTGAAGACCTTGAATTATCCTTGTGAGGAACTATTGTGGTCTCTCCAATGCTGCATGTGTTTGGAAAGGTACATACCAAAAGGGGTGTTGTACTCAATTATTGGCCTGATGAGGAAAGAGTACAGACAGGTTATAACTTCTTTTTTTTTTCTGGATGCAATGTCCTTACTTATGAGATGAGCAATACAGAATGCCCTTCTTACCACTGGGGAGACATGGTGATCAAAGGTCAGTTTGCTGGCAAAACTGTGTGCCTAGGTCTTTCACCACTGAGTTCATACTTAGGGTGTTGTTATTGATGTGGTAGTTAGCAGGAACATTGCATTTACTGAAAGGGATGATAATACATTTTTGTTTTGCATTGAGTTTAAGGCCATGACTTTGGCAGCAGTCATTTGTTTGTGTAAGGCCCTTTTGTAGGATGTTGTCATTGTTTGGAGATTCTATGACTGCTCCCAGTTTGCAGTCATCAGCAAATTTTGTCAGCCACAGACCTTTAATTTTAGCTTGTGCTTCAGAGAAATATATTCCAGACAGTAGAGTTCCCAGGAGTGATCCCTGTGGAGCACCACTGGTTACAGGTTTGCTGTTGGAAATGTATTCCCCTATTTTGACTATATGGGTTCTATCAGTAAGCCAGTTAGCAACCCATCTAATGATATAAGGGTTGATACCTAGCTGGGTGAGTTTGTCAATGATTCCTGAGTGGTGGATTGTGTCAAAACCTCGGTTAAGTCTTGGTATTCTCTATGCACACATTTCCCCTCATCCAGGACCTTGGTGACTGTCTCAAAGAAGTCCAACAGGTTTAGCAGGCATGTTCTCCCTCTGACAAATCCAAACTGAGTTGGGTCAAGTGTTTGGAGATTGCCTATATCTTTGTTGATAAGGTCCATGATGATTCTCTCCATGGTCTCGCAGATAAGGCTAATAGGTCTATAGTTCTCAGGGTCAGTGGAAGCATTGCCTTTGTGCAAGGGGATAACAGTGGCCATTTCTCATTCAGCTGGGATGAAGCTGGTGCTTAGACTATGATTGAAAAGAGTTCCCATTGGTGTTGCTAATCTTGTTTGAGCCCATGAAGGACACAACCTGGGATGTTATCAGGTGCCATAGATGTTTGTTTTTTGGCCTAAGCAAGGGGATGTATGACCTGTTCCTTAGAGATACAAGGTAGAGAACAGGTGGTACGGATATCATGGGATACTTGTGGTGTAGACAGGAGTGAAGTGTTTACAGAACTTGTCAGCTAACAGGTTAGCTATTTCCACAGGCTTAGTATATGTGTTATCATTAAGTACCAGTTCAGCGCAAATCTGGGCCTTTCCTTTTAGGTTATGGATGCAACTAAAGAATGCCTTATTGTTGTCTTTAGTTGAGGAAGCTAATCTGGATTTATAGTTTGCTTTGGAGGGCTTCACAAGAAGTCTTATTTGCTTAAGCTGAGGAGGGAGTGTTTCCAGTTTAGGGCTTGCTCCCTGTTACTCTTAGACAGCAATTCCTTCCTATCATTGTAAAGCCTGCTAGTGGCAGTTGTCCACCATGCAGGTTTGCTCTTCCTTGAGGAGTTTGTTTTGGTCCTATCAGGTATAGTCGAGTCAATGCAGTCATACAGGTCTTTGTATAAAGCACTGGTGTAGAACTCTACATAGTTGCCAGTTCCATCTGGGGGAGTGTAGTAAAGCTATTTATACCATCCCATAAAAGGTTATAGTCTGCTTTGGAGAAGTTTTTGTTTAGTTGCTGGGGGGGGGGGGGTCAGGAGTGATAGTTACTTCAAATTAGACTGATTTGTGGTCAGATCTTCCTAGGAAAGACATCACAGGGTGCTACAGTGATCCCCCATACTGGTAAGCACCAGATCCAGGATGTTGGCACCCCTTGTGTGGGTATCAACCAGCTGGTCCAGGGCATTGGAGTTAATGAAGTCAAGAAACCTTTGGGCAAGTGAGTTAGAGCACGAGTAATTTACCCAGTCAATGGAAAGGTAGTTAAATTACCCCAAACCATGGTGTTTGGATGTATCTTGATAAACTCAAGTAGATACAAATAGGCAGAGTGGGTGTCCTGATTCAGGGAGAGGGTCTTGTAGCTGGCAATGACTTGAATAGGTGTCCTACCAACAGTTAATAGCACCTGAATTATTTCCAGGGAATCATATTGTTTAACTTGTCTCAATGTGTATTTAACTTTAACGAATATTGATATTTCACCTCCTTTAGTTTTCATGCCTTCAGTTTGTGGTCTGCATGTGTGGAAGGAGGTGTAGCCTGGTATGGCTAGGGTACTCTCCACAGCCTTGGACTAGGTCTCCATTACTGCACAAATGTTGTTATCTTCCAAGTTGAGGACTGCTTCAGTGAGTGCAGTTTCATGTTAATACTCCTAGTATTTAGCAGCATAACCTTGAGGTTGTTTTCAGATGGAGTTTTTACATTGGGAATTTTGTCTTTGCGATACTGTCTAAAAAAGCACTATGGAGGTGGTAATAGCCTTATCCAGAAGCCGAAATCCCTGGGGTGACAGATGAAGACCAACCCTGGCAAAGCATCAAGGTTTATCGATCACGTCATCCCAGGCTGACAAATACTGTATCACATTATAATGACACCAGAAACTAAGCCAATTATTGAAGTCAATCATTTTCTGTTTGTACTGAGGCATCATCCTATGTGAAGGTAAAATACTTCTTAAGTCTAGGGACATACCTGCCTGAGACGCATAGTCTGAGAGCTCAGGCATATTTCTCTTCATATACTTCTGAAGTCATTCACACCAACATGTACTATGACAGAGTCATAACAGTACCTGTTTTTGAGAAACTTAAGTGCATGTGTGATATGGTGGATCCTGGCACCTGACAGACAGCTGCCTGTGACCTTTTCCATATCCAGCCCGGTAAGTGGGATATCTATGTGTCTCACAATGGAATCACCTATGACCAATATATGTGGTTTTGTGTTTTGCCTTAAGGGCTTGACAGGTGACACATTAGTGCATGAGCTATTATATGTATTGTGCTCCGCAGAAGAAGTATTATGTGTAGGGTGCTTGTGTTTGTGTTTGGGAGGTCTCTGGTATTATTTAGGTATGTTTCTGGTGAGGACAGCCGCATATGTAGGTGTGTGTGATGTGGGTTTGGGTGGAGTAGGTGGTGAGGTGTGCAATGTATTCTGACAACCCACTCCTTGTCATATGTACTGACTGGTGTGTGAAAGAGCATGGCTTCAAGGTTGTTAATATAGTTGCATCTCTCACATGTTAAGTTTGTCTGGACTAGGAGTAGAGGGTTTTCGGTGAACAAGAGGCAGTTGCTACACTGTGACATGATGCCCATGCCAGCCAAGCTGGCTGGATAAACTGTGGGAAATTGTCCGTTCATAGTGTTAGGTAAATTTATATGTGCGAGAGATGTGTTGGTACCGCTGAGGTTAGGCTTAATGTTCCACCTGACAGTAGAGCAGGGCCACGAAAAACCTTTGGAGGACCATAAACAAAGCGCTAAGGGAACATTTAACAAGCAAAACATTTGCATCTATAACCACCAATGGTAACCACCACTACATGGCCATGCACAATGGTGTAATGCACTCAAACAAGTGCAAATGGAAGGCTTAAATAAAACAAGAAATAACCCTTTTAACTCAAACTAGCCAATAAGAATGCTTTCTCTGAGCACTAGTCCAGTCACCCTTGATTAGACGGGACAAATACAGCACTCTCTTCCCACAAAGGTGCAGAAGGGATTTCTACAACAAAGATGGCTTGAATTTAATGCTCAGAAGATACAGCACAGACCCAGAAACAGCAAACCTGGAACTGGGCTATGCTACAGCTGAATTAGTACAATATACAGTAACATTTGGTAAAAAAAAAACTGTTCAGACAACTCAAACAGACAGTAGAATGCAAACACAATTAACAGTGCTATATAAGAACAAAAACGGGCACTTAAAGTTAGTTGGGAGCAACAGATGCCTCAGATCTTTCAGTATCTCAGTGAAGAGCTGGTTTTAGTGCTCAAGTGATACAAAACAGTTTAGATTCAGGAATTCTGAATCCAGCCTATGCTACAAAATGCAGGAGCACCAGAAATCCAAAGTGCATAACTCCATTCATTTTTTTTTGAAAGGCTTAGAGTTATTAGATTAAATGAAGGCCAGCATTTTTTGTCATTAAATATAAATTCCTTGTATTCCATGAGTCCACAGATTGAAGAGATTGTATTTGTGAAAAAAAAATATTTTTAATACTGGGATATTAACTGAGGAAGAATTATATTTGACTATAACATTGTTATAGATGATTCTTGGTAAAACTTTTTTTACTATTTCCATGGAAAATAATTTGATAAAGTAAAGAGACTTGCATTTTTTATAATTTGGTTTTAGCCAGATGAGAAAAATATGGCCTTGCAGGTTCACCAAAAATACCAAATTGTACGGCAAGTGAAGCTGAGACTTTTAATAAGTTCCTGGTTTATGTTAATACTACTACTAAGTTTTTACATTTCGCAATGACTAAGACTATGAACAAGATTAAACACTTATGTGAAATTATACAAGGAAACAGGTGGTGGTATAGATACTAAAATTTACAAAAAATAAATAATTAAATAATATGAGCACAACAGTTATAAGCATTTTACCAGTGTACATCTAAAATGCATAACTAGCCAGGAATTTATGCTCGACAATGGATGACAATAATTTTGTTGAGAAGTGTAGTTTGTTGGTTTAACAATTTTAATGAAATGTGATAATGAGACTGTACTTTGTGCAACATTTCATTTAAAAATTAAAAGAGTAATAGATTTAAAACTATAAATTTTCACCTATGGAATATTGAAGGAGAATAAGAGCGAGTACGGTCCATTTCTAGGATGGGCTGCATAGTTAATTTGGGTACTTAATCAATGAATGAGGTATTATTTAAGAACTAGAATATTTACATACTAATGGGTGTGGTCAAAAAACTAGCTGGTAATGGACTTTTTTATATAAAAGATGAAATAATATGAAAACTGTGTTAGAGGGATGCTCTTCATATAGATGAAATGTGATTCCCTGCGTACCAAATGCCCATGGCACAAAATGCTGAGGAGCAGAATGTTGAATACTGTGTTTCACCAGAATTCATTGTTGAAGGGATTCCTAAATGTATGCCAGCAACCATGCCCATTCTTAAGAGTTCTCCTGTCTTTGAGTTAGTGCAGCTGTGGAGTTGGTATAGATAGGCTTGGAGTGTGGAGGGTGTGCCCCTATATCTGGGATGCATGGGGGACATATCCTCTACAACATGTGTTGGGGAGGGGGCTTGCCTTCCTCAACAAACATGAGTTATTCAGATTTTTTTCATTTTCTGTTTTGGGCATTAGGTTTTGATTATTCTGATCCTCATGGGTTTCAGTGTTTAACATCCTGCAGTGCAAGCCTTTTTCAGTATAAGTGTAATAACTTCAGAAAAGTCCTAATCACAAAAAAAGTGTCATAGTTATGTTTGTGGCATATGTTCTGTTTGCCATTACTTAAACAATAGTTCTTATTTTTAAACAATTAAGCAAGTATGACACATATATCTCAACCTTTCATTTCTAAAATATGGAATGGTACCTCTCATAATGTAAAACAAATGGGCAAAATGAACACGTACAAGCAACTTACTTGAAACTTCAACTACAAAGTGCAAGTGATGGATCAAATATGTTACTTTATGCTAATAAAAAGTTCTTATGATGACATAACCTAAATCAACATTATTTACAACTGATATTAGTTAAAAATCCTTAAGTCTGAATGTATGGCAGAACTTTTCAGTGTGGAAAAGTGAGGAACACAGTTTTTTAAGACTCCGAATAAGGAACATTCTTCATAATGAAATACATGCATGAGGTATGAAATAGCATATGGTAATAAAGGTAATTTTACTAGTAATACATACTATGTAGTTTATGTAGCAAGATGTACCTCATACTCTTCTTTTTATACAGGGAAAACTGGTAGCAATTTGGGTAAGAGGATCATGGATAATGCAATGAAAAGGAGTTATGAATATAATGCTTTATGTAAGCATAAAAGGAACATGTTAATTTTAACCCTGCCAGATTTTTTGTCCAAATAGCTACAAGTACTATAAGTAAAGGTCTAATTAGATACTCATACCACTTAATCATTATGAGTTTTTTACCTCCTGTTGTAATGTTCATGGTAAGTATGCACTCTGCACAATTATGTAGAAAGTGAGAACAGTTTCTATTAAATAATACAGACTGTGTTCTGTTATTCATGCTTGTAAACTCTCCTGTTCAGCCAAAAATGCCTCAGACAGTGCTGTTTGATAACTGCAAAGTGTAAGTATCAGCAGTGCTCAAAAAAGGAGATAGTGAATAGAAACCAATTAGTGTTTCTTATATATATATATATATATAGAGAGAGAGAGAGAGAGAGAGAAGGATTGGTATACCTTTACAAGGTTGAAGTGTACATCTGCGATGGTTAGATGTGTGAAAGGACATTTGCAAAAGTTATGAATTGGCCAACTCACAAATGAGCGAATGCCAGTGTGCATTCGCTCATGTGAATTTGGCATTCTGACTGGAGATCGCACTACAGTGGGGATTGGAACATGTATCCTTTCCCTCACTGTAATATGATGTCAGAGTCAGTATATCAAATTAGGAGGGGGTGGGGGGTGCAGGGGCTTGCCCCCCCCCCTGCATAAGGGTATTTGGTGGCATCCAGAAGTGACAGGTGTTTCAAAGTAATTCAACATTCCCAGAATGTCAAATTTCATTGTTTAGCACTTTCAGTGTTTTCAGGAATTGAACGTGCAGTTTCCACCCTTTAGAGTTGGATATTTGATGAGTCGCACACGTGTGTTGCGACCTTGTAAAGGTAAACCTATATATTAATACATGTGTGTGTATGTATGTGTGTGTGTGTGTGTGTGTGTGTGTGTGTGTGTGTGTGTGTGTGTGTGTGTGTGTGTGTGTGTGTGTGTGTGTGTGTGTGTGTGTGTGTGTGTGTGTGTGTGTGTATGTGTGTGTGTATGTATGTATGCATGTATGAATGTGTATGTATGTGTGTGTGTACTGTATAATATGTGTGTGTGTATGTATATATATATATATATATATATATATATATATATATATATATATATATATATATATAGATATATATTGAGAGAGAGAGGGAGAGATAAAACAGACTGATGTTGTTCTGGCATTCAAAAAATTTAGACCCAATAAATATCTTCACTTTATTGAACCAATAGAAATTACTGGACTGCAAAGTACAAACTGATTCTGTTCAGTTTAATTTTTTAAAGGGTTTTAAGTTTTATACCATGACATGAGTGCACTCTATCCCTAAAATAGGGTATAATTAGGGTTCATGAGATTAGTATTGTTTCAGTCTTCGATGTTAGCCAAGAGTACTCAACTCAGTAGATGAAATGTGATTCCCTGAGCACCAAATTCATACATGGTTACATATATTGATAGACTGGTAGAAAACTTAGGAATGATTTTTTAATTCTTTTTTACAAAATTTGTTGTTCCTGCTACTGTTGCAAATGTCATGTTATCTTTCATCCACATTACTCTCATTTCTGCTTGCAAAGCCTGGTATTATATGACTTTTTCCGCTCTGTACATAAGACACTATAATCACTGGGTGTAGCAGTTTAAATGATTAATGCTACTTTTATCTTTTTCTCATGGACTACTATATCTGGTTTTCTCTTATCTGTTTTTGAGCTGCTGGCAATGGGTGATCCCATGAGATAAGCATAAGTTGTTTTATTTGTGAATCTAACTAAATGTAGTCAACTGACTCTCTGTTTACCAACACAGCAAGAAAAAACTGGAACCTGTTACCCAATGAACTAACTCTAATTACATCCTTGCCACTCTTTAAACAAAAACTTAAAAAAACACCTCCAAATGCACTGGCTATGCCCTTGTAGTAACCCTGACTAACCACCCTCTTCACCCCTGTTTCTACCTCTTCTAATCAAACTTCCAAACATTTAAATGCTTAGTCTTGTAAATAAGACTGACACTATTTAAACTCTAATCAACTTATTGTTTAAATCCTTCTACCTGATGTGAACTATTGTACATAACTCTTATTGTATTATATCTGTTTTAGCTTTCTTAAACAATATTCTGTTTACTGTTACTTTTCTTAAGTGTTTTTATATCTAGAATGTAATAACTACCTGTTTTATTTTGTTTATTAATCCTTTATTTACCATGTAACAATATTTTTATACTTTTGTATATCTGTGTGGAGCTTTTCTCCCCAGGCCTCTACTGAAAATGGAAATATATCCAGCTAGACTAGCCCGGTCAACAAATGTAAAATAAAATAAATAAATAAATAAAACTGTTCTGTTTAAAACACGTCAAGCACTCTAGTGGGATCTAAGGGTGTGTATGAGGAACAGCAGTGCCAAAAGGAAAAAATCCTGTCATCACAGTAATAGTGGCATCTAGTGATATACATATCTCATAGCAATTCATTTTAACCTGTTTAAATCAATATCAGACGCTTACATTACCTCAGATGTTAATAAACATATGATAATTTTCATTGCATATGTAGATGTAGCTGTGTTCAGTTCAGAATGATTATTCAGGTGTCTTTGAGGGCATACATTTATAAAAAAATAATATGCACTGGTATTGGTAAACACACACTACTATTTTCAGCTTTAAAGATCATAACATTATGTAAATTTCTGAAAAAAAAAATAACTCTCTAATTAAAGCAATAGTGGCATCTAGTGAAGTGTATGACTACTAGAAATGACAGGAGAAATCATATTACCACAATAATAGTGAGATCCAGTGATATATATTGTATTTATTTATTGCCATTTGATTACTAGAAAAGTCAAAATGGGTAGGTGTGGGTTGGTGTAATGGTTAAGGTGTTTACCTCACAGATGCAAGGTGCAAGGTTTGATTCTCACCTTTGACAGGGAAATTGGATAGGCTTAAAATGGCCCACAAGAACAGCTAGACTACTACTTAGCTATGAACTAAGACAAGTGCCAATTTTCAGTGGAGGCCTGGAGAGAAGAAGCTCCAAAGTATTGCAAACACATTTTAAGAAAATTAATTTTAAAATCTTCAAAAATAATACAGAAACGTCTACAGTTTAAACAATTATACCAAATTAGACATACTGTGACAGCATTGGTTAAAAATAGATAAAAACTGTATGATGATACAGATTAGCCAGTTTAGAGAAACTAAATTAAAGTTAGTATAATATAAACACGAGATGCAAATTAAAGGGAAGGAAAAAAAACAGGTTAAGGTCATATTTAGATAAAGAGCCAAGCGAGAGAAATTGATCAAAGTTAGGAAGTGAATGAAAATGTGGAATAAGGGGGTTGAAGGTATTAATGGGTACTTGTTTTTATTTAAGGATGTAGTTTATTTTGGGGTTGAGCAAGAACTTTGCCAGATTTTGGCTAGGAAGTCTTTCAGAATGGCTTTAAAGGACTGAAGGGAGGGTATTGTCCTGACAGATATGGGTAATGAGTTCCCATGGCATGAGTACAGACAAGGCCCAATAGATTTGATAGCTTTATGGACAGAAATGAATGTTTAGTCACTGGACCATTATAGCTGAGAAGGAACATAGATATTTAGAAGAGTAATTAATGCTGGACAAGCAAATGGATGCTAGATAATGTTATAGGTGGTAGGAAGCTGTGTCTGTGTTAGTGAATGGGGTGGTTCTAACAAATTTATGCTTTTTAGTGCTATATAGTGGTGGGTGCTGAAAGGGGTATTTTCAGCAAATGTAGCCATCTTATCATAGCATTGCTCAAGTTTTGCTTTTTCTAATGCCAGAAGGTTAGTAAGGATGGGAGCACCATAATGTAGTGAGAGGAGTAGGTAAGTTATAACAAGTCTAGTTTTAGTTCTGTTGGTGAGAATGTTTTTGGCTCTATAAAGCATCCCTAGCTTTTGGTGAGCTTTTTTATCTAATTTTGTATATGCAGGTCAATTGTAAGATTACCATCTACTATCATTCCTAATAACTTGTCATGAAAAGTGATTTCAGTCATGGTATTATTATGACAGATTATATGAAATTTTGTTTTTCCATGAGAGAGGGAGTAGGGGGAAAAAGTTTTTTTTTTAAAGTTGAACATGAGTTGTCAGTTACAAACTCATGTTTTTGTGGCTGTTAAAGCTTCCTGAGTACTTTTTTGGAGATGTTCAAGGTTGTATGAAAAGTATATTAGTATGGAGTCATCTGTGTATAGTATTAAGGAGGTCTGTTGTGTGGCTATGGGGAGGGTGTTGGTGAGAATGTTAATGAGCAGTCGACCAAGGACAGAGCCTTGTGGTACACTGGTGGTCACCAGGAGGTACAGGAAGAGGGAGGAGTGCCTTTTTATTGACTGATACCTATTGGATTAGTAGCTTTTGAACCACTGCAGTGTGTGCTAAGGTAGACTAATGAGGGCACTTGAAGGAGAAGTTTATTGTGACAAACTATTTTGAAGGTTTTAGATAAATCTAGATCTATGAAGGAGACTAGTTTGCCATTATTCTAGCTTTATTAACTGTATCTATAAAGGTAAAAAGTGCAGCGTTAGTACTGTAGGAGGAAAGTAAACCATGTTGTATGGGGATAGGAATTCTTCTTGTAGGAAATAGTTTTGTTTTTGAATACATTTTTCATAGGTCTAGAGTTAGTGAAATCTGCTGAATTTTCTCCTTATGTAGTGGGATAATGTGTGTTTTTTTTTCCAGAAAGAGAGAGATAGAGAAAGAGATAGAGAGAGAGAGGGCCTATTTGTATGGACTGATAGAGGATTGACAATGTAAGTGGATACTATTTTAAGGTACTTGCTTGGAAAGCCATCAGCTGAAGAAGAACATGGTTCGAGTTTGTTTAAGAGTACTTTTATATGGGATGTAGGCAAAGGTCTGAAGGTGAAAGTGGATGTGGTGATATGTGGCTTTTGGACAGAGTTGGAATTAGATGTAGGGGAATCCTTGGTTAGGGATGTTATATTATCTATAAAATAACAGCTGAATTCTACTGCAGTTTCAAGTGCTGAGTTATGGGAAAGAGGTTAGAGTAAAATTTTTGGCCAGATGTAAGATTACTTTAATGGCTGAGCAGAAATTTTTTGGAGTGTGTTTGCTATTGTTTCAGATGTTGTTATAGTATAGTTGTTTCTATTCATGTATGTGCTTCTTAGTATTGCTGTGGAGCATTCTGAAGTTTTTGAGATATTGTGCAGTTTTATATTTCTGCCATTCTTTCCCTATTTTTTTCTCTATTCTGTATTAGCATTCTACTGTTTTTGGACAGCCAAATTGCATTGTTTGTTTTTAGTCCTTTTCTTATAGGGGTTGCAAGGCTTTTTATGATATGTAGGGAAGTTATACTGAATTCGTTTACAGCATCATTTTAGTGGAATAATTTTAGGATGTTCCAGTTAACAGATGACATGGTAGTAATGGATATTTCTAGGCTGAACTTGGACAGATTATGCATTGTTTTATAAATGTGCTGTTTAACTGAATTTATTTTATGTCTGGTTATATAGATTAAGAGATGGTCACTGAGACCCCAGGATTCAGCAAGCTCTGCATGGCGTGCAGGAATAGTGAAGGAGCTCCTGGAGGCAATATGGCCACTGAGAGATCCAGGAACAAGCTCCCAAGACGTGCATGAGTGTTCCTGCACTAATCCTGCACGGACACAGCTCCTGTATGCAAATTACCTGATTTGCAGGTGAAAACCATGCAAATGAGGTGAATTTCTGATCCAGGAAGCTGGCAGCCGGCCGTGCAGTACTAGTGTAGTCTGCAAAAATGTAATTGGCTAGTAACCGAGTACATTTCTGCAAACTACAAAACGCAGCCATGACAGCTCCAAATAATGGGTGTATATAAAGGAAAGCAATTCCAATGGCCAAATATATGGCCAGTGGCACGGAAAACAGTTGAGAAATAAAAAAATAACTTTTATTTTTTTTAGCCGATTTCAGCTGTTTAAGCATAGGGCAGTGACGTGCAAATGGGATTGGGCCAAAAAAAAAAAAAACTTGAAATAAGCATTCTATCCAAAATCAAAATTTTCCCAAGATACTCAATGGCAGGCAGAAGACAACATGGCCAGTGAATAGTGGTTGCTAAGGGGGAAGGCTCAGTGTCAGACTT
Source organism: Protopterus annectens (assembly GCF_019279795.1). Lineage (NCBI taxonomy): Eukaryota > Metazoa > Chordata > Ceratodontiformes > Protopteridae > Protopterus > Protopterus annectens. The sequence continues at coordinate 993,708,378 of NC_056730.1, forward strand.
GTAACCAGGCATTAGCAGGCAATCCTATGCAAATGAAGGGAATGATACTGAATAAAAAGATCCACCCTCATGGATAGCCTGCACCCAACCATGTAGGTGCAGGAAGACCATGGTGCAAGCCTAAGAGCTAGCTGACATCATAGAGGGGTGTGTCAGGCATACTGTAAGCTTATTGGAGCCCTGTGGCTTGGGTTTGCCCTTAGCTTAGCAGAGCTAAGCAAGGGGGTGTGTCTAAAGCTGCCAAGCACACTTTACATTGCCTAAGCAGGTGTGCGTGCCGTGCACCATGCTTTAAAGGAAAAAAAAGTAAACTAGGAAATAGCAGCTCCGTGCACATCTGAGCACTGTGTTTGCGTGGTGTGCCCCTCGGCTTAAACAGGAAGGTAATGGGAAGGAAAAACAGCAGTAGTAAGGTAAACAAGAAGAACTAGCATAGCTGGCAGGTGAAATGTATCAGAATCAGCCAATTACACAGGCAGCAGCCCAGCCCAGCACACCACTATAAACTATGCAAACACCTTTCCTTCTGTGTTTTCCCACAAACTCTACACCATTGGTGTACACAAGCAGGGAAATTTTACCAAACAAAGGCAACAAAATGATAGGGGCTGCAGCAGCTATCATAAATCAACATGTGGAAGAGGCTGAGGGTGGTGAGGATAAGAATGCTGATGACCAACCCACAGTGAGGAGAAGAGTGTGCAGAACCAGGGTAACCTACCAGGGGCTACATGAACTGGAGATAGTGGAAAGCTATAGGGTGGATAGGGACCTCCTACAGCAAATTATTGAGCTGTGCCGGCCACACCTCACACACCAAACCAACAGAGGGGAACCCATCCCA